>NW_006399851.1:12213832-12221003 GCF_000299155.1 Elephantulus edwardii | reverse complement strand
GTTTTGGCTTCTCTGCACTCCAGTGCAATATTCAGAGTTTCTTCTGACATCCATTTTGGTCTTTTCTTCCTTTTCTGTCTTTGTAATGACAGTTTGCACTCTTCCAGGATGATACTTCTTGTATTAGAAATGGGTTTTATATGAACATAATTAAATGTTCTAAATTCTTATTCTTCTCAATGTTAGCCATAGTTTTTTTTTGTTAAGATACACACAGTCAAATGCCTTTGTACAGTCTATAAAACACAGTCATTCTTCTGATACTCTCAGCTTTCAGCCAAAAATTCATCTGACATCAGTAATGATATCCTTGGTGCCACAAGCTTTCGTAAACTGAACCTGAACTTCTGGAAGTTCCCTGTTAATGTACTGTTCTAGCAGGTTTGGGTCTATGTTCAGCAATGTATTGCTTGCATATAGTATTGATGATATTGTTTGATAATTTCAGCAGTCTACTGGATCACCTTTCTTGGGAATGGGAACAAATATGGAACTCTTCCAGTCCATTGACTAGGTAGCTAGCTTCCAAATTTCCTGGCAGCAACTGCTAAGTATGTCCAGGGCTGCACCACTTTCATCAATTCTTGGGGCTCTATTTTGTGCCAGTGCTTTCAGAGCAACCTGAACGTCTTCCCTCATCATCATTGGCTGTATATCATATGCTACTTCCTGAAATTTTTCAATATCAAAAAAATTCTTTTACATACAATGATCCCATGTATTCTCTCCATCTTCTTTTTTTTTTTAACTACATTTTCTAACAGAGTGAAAAGAAAGCCTACTGACTGGGGGCTGGGGGAAAAACCACCTTTGGCAATACCATCTCAGATAATGGTATCATATCAAAAGTTTTCCAAATCCTTCAGGACCTCCACAAGAAAAATACTGATAACACAATTACAATATGGGCAAAAGACCTTCAAGAGGAAGTTATTTGGATGGCAAACAGACACATGAAGATGAAGAAACACTCAAAATCACTGTCACTAAGAGAGATGCAAATCAAAACCAAAATGGGATACTATTTTACTCCAGTAGTAGTGGTAAAGTTTAATAAGACAGCAAGTAATAAATGTCGGAGAGGATGTGGAGAGATATGAACTTTTATACACTGTTGGTGGGATTGTAAAATGGTGCAACCACTCTGGACGGCAAACTGGCATTTCCTTAAAAAGCTGAATATAGAAATTCCACACGACCCAGCTATTCCACTGCTTGGAATATACCCTAAGAAAATTAGAACTGAGGTGCAAATGGAGATTTGCACACCAATGTTCCCTCTATCTTCTTCTGATGCTTCCTGGATCATTCAAGATTTTGCCCATAGCATCTCTCAGTATTTAAACCTGAGGTTTGAATTTCTTTCTCAGTTTTTTCAACATGAGAAATGCTGAGTTCTTTTTTTTTCTCTATTCTCCAGCTCCAGCTCTTCACACATTCCATTGTAACACTTTATTTTGTCATTTCAAGCTGCCTTTTGAGATCTTCTGTTATCCCTTCTATTGGCATCTCTTCCCTTTGTTTGGCTTCACTGTGCTCTAGTGCAATTTTCATTCTCTTTTGACATCCATTGTGGTCTTTTCTTCCTCTTCTGCCTTTGTAACAACCTTCCTCTGTGATCTTTTCTTCCTCTTCTGCCTCTGTAAAAACCTTTTGCTTTATTCATGGATGATGTTTTATGTTGTTGTTATGTGCCATCGAGTCGCTTGCGACTCATAGCGATCCTATGTACAACAGCCCTAAACTCTGCTCTGTCCTGTGCCAATTGCACTGTCTCTGACACTCCCATCCTGATTATCCCAGTCACTGAATCAATCCACCTCATAGAGGGCCTTCCCCTCCTGCGCTGTCCCTCCACCCTCCCAAGCATGATGTCCTTCTCCAAGGACTGGTCTCTCCTCACAACATGTCCAAAGTATGTTAGACAGAGCCTCAGAATCCTTGCCTCCAAGGAGCCACCCGCTTTAACCCTTTCCAGGACAAATCTGTTTGTCTTCCTAGCAGTCCATGGTATTCTCAA
The DNA here is from genome assembly GCF_000299155.1 of Elephantulus edwardii. Taxonomy (NCBI): domain Eukaryota; kingdom Metazoa; phylum Chordata; class Mammalia; order Macroscelidea; family Macroscelididae; genus Elephantulus; species Elephantulus edwardii. Next base: position 12,218,983 of record NW_006399851.1, on the reverse strand, counting down.
TACTATTTTTCAGCACCACAGCTCAAAGGCATCAATTCTCCTTCTATCCTCCTTGGTCATTGTCCAACTCTCTGATGCATAGCAAGTGATTGCGAAGACCATGGCCTGTATCAAACGCACCTTAGTCTCCAGAGAGACACCATTGCTCTTCAGTACTTTGGAGAGGTCCCTAACAGCAGACTTTCCCATGGCAATGTGCCTTTTAATTTCCTGGCTGCGGGTGCCAAGACTGTTGACTGTGGAGCCAAGCAAACTAAAGCTGTGTACAATCTCAATCTCTTCACCATCCATCCTGATGCTGCCGATTGGTCCAGTGGTGAGAATCTTTGTCTCCTTGACATTGAACCTCAATCCATATTGGAGGCTGCAGTCCTTGACCCTCTGCAGCAGGTGCTTTCTATCATCCCAAAATTCATCTGGTCTTTGATCATTAGTGTTCAATGCCTCAAACCTCATCCTGAGATGATTTTTTTCAATTCATGTGAGATATACTCAATATAGTACTTTGTTTCTTGTAAATGTGCTTTCATTTTTTTCAACTTCAGTTGGAACTTGAACATGAGTAATTGTTGGTGAGTTCCGCACTTAGCACTAGTCTGGTTTCAACTGATATTTAACTTCTTCCTTGAATCCACAAATACAGTCAGTGCGATACCTGTGCATTTTATCAAGCAAAGTCCATATGTATAGTCTCTGTCCATATTTCTTTAAAAGGTATTTTCTGTTAATAAAGCATTGAAGCATTTTTAGGCACTTATAAAAATGCCGAAGGTCCCTGGCAGGCTTGGTCACAGCAGCATGGTGGGCGTAAGACAGGCACAAAATGTAAAAGGTGACACCACCCAGGGGGCGGGACACCCCACTGGCGGAAGTAGCGTCCTTTCACGTGGTCTCCGCAACCAGCCAATGGGTGATCGCAGGCAGAGAATTTCAATTGTGCCTTAGGAAGCTGGAGGAAACGGAGCTGGAGCTGGGGGTTCAAGCTGGGTGCTCAGTAATGCAGCAGGAGGACGGGACAGACAGGAGTGGGGCCACGGTAAAAGAGAGACAAAGAACAATGCCTTTAAAAGGCTTTTCAGGATAATTTACACGACATGAAGAAACGGAAGAAAGAGAAAAAGAATAAGAACTTGGCCGAGATTGGCAAAGGCACCTTACCAGATGACCAGCAACGCTTCTACACTGCTGCGAAATGACCAGGACAACAACAGAATGTTAGTGTCAGCTCTAGAGGATGAGAAGGCCACAGTTAGAGGAAGCCCAGAAGGTCATGCCCCATCTAGAATGTTACTACGTAGCCTGTTACTTCACAACGAAACAGGAGGAACCTTTTGAGCAGAACCAGGAGAGGTGTCCCTCTAGAATGAACTGTGATGGTGGCAACAGGGACTTGTCTGTGAAGAATTTTTTTTTTTTCACAAATTCCTCCTCAGGAAGGTGACCCTCCCAGACTGTTTGAATCATTCCAAACAGAAGGTAATTCAGAGCAGATAGCTGCTGTGCCTCACAAAGACTGAGATGGGCTTTTGACACAAGTGAAGATAAATCTGCTGATATTGTCTTACCCAGAACTATGTCTGTTTGCTGAGGTTTAAAGGAACAATTTAATAGTGTACATCAACTTGATGTGTTGGGCAACTTTGAAACTAGTCATTTAATAGAATCTTTTTAATTGGGAAGAGTTAGATTTAGAGATTCACAGACAGTTTCACATGCTCCTAGAAACATAGGACAAGCTATGTGTCACTGGAACAAGGACCAGTGGGACTTGCATTCAGAGATGACTGACCCAGGATCCCTTCCTCAAACACAGGAAGTCACTCTGGATTCTAAATCTGAACAGTCTAAAACAGAGAACACAAATGTACAAAGAAGAGAGGAGAACAGAAAAACTAACTGACAGAGAAAAGCAGAGTCTTCAATGAGACACAAAGGGAACAAAAGGGAAAAGAATTGTTTCCAGAAAAGTCTTGGATGACTTTCTCACCTCCAGGGTGCTTCCATCTTTAACCTGGAGGAAGTCATTCATCTCACGCCTTTCTGAAGAAACACTGAATATTGACTCTCCAGGCAGAGAAAACTGCAGTGAGTCTTATATGAGCATATCTGACTCAGAGAACGATTTTGACATCTCCTACTGTCTTCTAGAAAGGTCTGCAAGAACATTGAGAATCTCAACACCAAGTCAGACAGGAGCCAAATCACCAGGCTCTGAGCTAAAAGAGCACCAAAATCTGCAGATAAGAAGTGGTGGAGCCCCCACCAGCCAGGCCCCACCAGTTGTTGGTGATGTTGTGTTGTTATGTGCCATCGAGTTGCCTGCGACTCATAGCGACCCTATATGTAAGAACCCTAAACCCTGCTCTATCGTGTGCCAATCTTTTTGTCTCTGACACACCTACCCCCATTATCCCACTCACTAAATCAATCCATCTCATCAAGGGTCTTCCTCTCCTTCTCTGTACCTCCACACACTCAAGCATGATGTTCCTCTCCAAGGACTGATCCCACCTTGCAACATGTCCAACGTATGTCAGATGAAGCTTCAGAATCCTGCCTCCAAGGAGCAGTCCGGCTTCACCCTCTCTAGGATGGACTGTTTGTTCTCTTAATAGTCCATGGTATATTCAATGCTCTTCACCAGCACCAGAGCTCAAAGACATCAATTCTATCATCCCTAGTCATTGTCCAGCTTTCCGATGCATAGCAAGTAATTGCAAAGACCATGGCCTGAATCAAGTGCGCTTATCAGTGTGTCCCTTAAAAGTCAGCAGCCACCTCCTCGTACCCTGGTGGAAGTCAACAATGTTGTCCTCACTTCTGAAACTAAAAACCAGGACACATTCTCAGTCTCCAAAGATGAGAAAAGACAGATCAGACCCATCTCTACCTAAATGGAGGTGCAAAGTCAGCATCACCTACAAGGAGCCAACATTCTCCTGGAAACTAAGGAAAGGTGACCATTTTACCAATATATGTATCTTGAATTCTCCCATTTTCAAGGGAAAAAAGGACTCCTGATGAAGCTCTAGGAAAAGAAGTATTATGAATAAGAAATCATGAAACTTGTACTCTGTGCCATTTAAGAGTGTCTACACTCTCTTTTCCTTCTGAGATGACATTAAGGGTAGTACACAATACATTGAACTGTTGTTGTTGTTGTTGTTGTTGTTGTTGTTGTTAAGTGCCATCCATTCATAGGTGACTCATAGTGACCCTGTGAATGAAAGTCCTGGACACGACCTGTAACCTGTATAACTTTTGTCCTTTCTCCAGGTTCATAGGTTTTCCAGAGATAAGCTATTCTGGAAGTGAATGCCACTTCTGCTTTCAAGTTTGCTTTATTTGGGGAGTGTCACCAAACACTGTCCACTATGGGTAACCATTCTCACATTTGACTCATCAGTGTCACAGTGTTCAGCTTAACCGCAACTACGAGTTACCTCTGTACAGCAAGTGGACATACCAGGGTTACAGGACCTAGAAGAATGTTTCACCAAAAACAGTTAAAGACAGTTAAAACCCGAAAGGATTTTAAGCTAGGGCATGGAACAGGCTCCACAGGATCAACCCTACCCTTACTTACCCTTACTCTAAGGGTCAGGGCCACCCATGCAGCTTTGAAAGCTAAAAAGGACAGTAACACACAACGTAAAAGACCCCAGAAACTTCCCTTACCTGACTGCCACCAAGAGGAGCTGCCATGGAGGCTCCAGCCATCTCGCCTGCTTAGCCAGGGTCTTTTGTAGATAATATTATTGATAAGACTTTTGATCAAGAATATTTCTCTTAAACTAATAAAGGATTTTAAATATAAATAACGGAGCTTTTGTAAACATCACACTAACTTAGATTTCATATCCTCCCTTAAACCTTTCATTTTTGTCAAGATAGATCTTATTTGGACATGAACTATAATTTTTTAAATTAAGATATTTTCACTTTTGGCAGTTCTGTTTTTCCACAAGTTGGAGATACCAAAATGCATGAGTTTTGAAGAAAAGTTTGGAATTTCCTTTGATAGTCTTTGAATAAAGTAAATCTTTGGGGGGGGGTGAATATGTAAGTGCCATCAAGAGTGAACCACATATATCTGACCATCTGGCAGGTTTCTGAAACTGTAATTTACTCAGGAAGAGATTTTCCATCTTCCTCCTGCAGAACTGCTGATGGATTGGAATCATCTAAGAAGCATTGCCTTTGGGTTAGCAGCCAACGTACAGACTCTGTCATCAGAGCTTCACTTTGGGCAATTAGTTAATTATAATTCTTTAGAGAAGAGGAATCTAGGTGGGAATTCGGGCAAAAGAAAGGTGATTTTCAAGGGGGAACATAGAATTTCCATGACCCTAAGGCTTGAAGAAACAGATGATATTTTTTTTAATATAACTGATATATTTGTAATGAGAATTTAAAAATACAAAACCGTTATTTGAAAAATATTGTGACACTAATAAACCTTAGGAAATATTATTGGGGGGAAAGGAAAAACGACAAATAATCAGTACTGAAAAAAACAGCATGGCTATAATTTCTTTAGATATTTAAAATATCCTAATAGGGTTGCACAACTGATTATTGTAATTATTGTCAATAAGCCGTACACTCGTAAAAAGTGGAATTGGTAAATGTTTTGTGATACAAAAGGACACACACCGCATAAGACCTCTATTGTGAAAATAGAAGGGTAAACTTGGAGGTGGGGGAGAATAAAGAAAGCAGAAACAGAATTTACAGGAAACTAACACTACGGTATTCTTTCTTCTTTATTTATTAGCTATTCTCCCACCTCTACTGTTGTTGTATACCCTAGAGTCAGAACAATCCTCTGGTGGATTTTCAGAAGCAGTTGGGATGAGAGTGACTTATCGTTCTCCCCCATAGCAACTGGTGGCCTCGAACTGCCTGCTTTTAGGACTGTTGCACAACTTCTTGTCACTAGGCCACCAGAGGGGAACAATGAACACTATAAGAACCACGATAAGGGGTAATAAACCTGGGAAGAACTGAACAAAGGACAACATGGATATAGCAATTAGTAGTAACAGAATTTATATATATATTCAGAAGGAGATATAAATATATATTTTTTCAGAAGAAAAAAAATATATATATTCAGAAGGAGATATATATATATTCAGAAGGAGAGAG
>NW_006399851.1:12197542-12205915 GCF_000299155.1 Elephantulus edwardii | reverse complement strand
CTTCTACCCCCTCCCTTCACATCTATCTCCCTTTCACCAGCCCTCCATCTAATAACTTATATATGAAGCTTCCATGGCTTCTGTGATTTCAAACACATCAGCTGATGGTAGTTCCTTATGTTGGGATCAGTGTCTCTAAAGTATAGTCGCAATATTTGTCAGGGACCTCTCCAGAGTTCTGAAGACTAATGATGTTAGTTAAAGATTAAGATGTGCTTGATTCAAGCCATGGTCTTTTCAATCACCTGCTTACATCTGAGGGCTTACAGAAGGCAACGTGATGAGTTTGAATTGTGGTTTGAGAGAAGACTGCTCTATATCCCAAGAACTGCCAAAATAACAAATATGTCTTGGAGAAAATGTATCTAGAATGTTCTTTTGGAGGCAAAATGGTTAAGCTTTTTTTCACATACTGTGGGTGAATTTTGTTATGATGACTATTCCTTGGAAAATGGCATCATGCTTGGAAAGATGGAGGGTCAGCAAAGGAGGAAAAGATCCTAAATGAGATGGATTTATATAGTGCCTGTAGCAGTGCACTCAAATGTGTTGAGGGCAATAAGGACGGTGCAGGATAGGATAGAGTTGTGATCTGCTCTTCCTAAGGTGGTTGAGCTGTCCTCAATTCAATAGCAACAATGAATAAGCAGTAGAGAAAAATCTTAAAGCAGCTTGGTATAAGTGAATTCTTTTTTGCAAATGTGGATGAGACAAAAGAGACTAATAATGAAGTGAAGGAAAATTAACTCTTCAGTCTTTGGAGGTTGAAGACCTCAGAGGCAAAGACACTGCAAATTCCTGGAGAGTTTGTCTTGGAGAAGGTCTGAGTCTAGTAGTTAGGTCTCTGACTCAGGCTTACAGTATCACATCAAAAGGCATTTTATTTCCTCTCCAACTTGCTGCTGGCTCAGAAAGTAGCCACCCCCTTCACAACCCTCTCTTGGTTAGCTTGTCTAGATTGAATCCCAGGGGCTCTCATAAATCTCTTTGTTGGTGTCAGATGCTGGAATGCTGTTCCTGAACAGTGGGGCCAGTATTTTGTCATTCATGGCAAAGTGGTAAAAATTATTTTCTCATGCTCCTGTGCCTCTCAGCAAGAGAGACAAAATGAAACATGAATTTCACTTGGTTTCTGAATAAATAAAAATTTATTAGCCTATGTTTCTTATTTTTATTTTTTTGGCACCATGTTCTCCCTCCCAAGTATTCAGGCTTATTTTAACTACCATTTTCTGTGATATCAGTCCATTCTTTCATCTTCCAGAGTATTCTTTATCCCAGTGATTTTTCTCCCTTCCCTTTTTTCTGCTTTCCTTCTCCCCATTTACCCACCCCTTTTGAACATTAACATCTATCTTGTTCAGCTACCCTTCTAGTTTCACAATAGTGATTGCTGTTCTTCTTGTTAGGTATTGTCAAGTAGGACGCAGAGCAACCCTATAAACAACAGATCTTAACCCTGTCCTATCCTGTGCCATCCTCACAATATCTGACACACTTGGGCCCATTGCTGCAGTCATTGTGTCAATCTATCTTGTTCAGGGTCTTTCCATCTTTCACCAAATCTCCTCCTTACCAAGCATGATATTCCTCTCCAAGGAATAACCTCTCCTAGTAACTCGCCCAGAATATATAAAATGAAGCTTTGTCATCCTTACCTCCAAGGAGCATCCTAACTGCAACCCTATCTAAAACACATTTGTTTGTTCTTTTTTGCAGTATATGAGATATTCCATACTCTTCTACAATACCACAACTCAAAGGAATAAATTATTTTTTTATCATTCATATTCATTGTCCAGCTTTCAAATAGGGAGCTACCAGAAGTTCAAGCAGGATTTAAAAGAGGCCATGGCACCAGAGCTATTATTGCTGATACCAGATGAATCCTAGCTGAAAGTAAAGAATACCAAGAGAATGTATATTTGTGTTTTAGTAACTATGCAAAAACACTTGACTGTCACAATAAATTATGGCTAACATTGAGAAGGATAAGAATCTCAGAACACTCAATTGTGCTCATGTGAATCCTATATCTGTACCGGAAGGAGTGTGTCAGGGTTGTATCCTCTCTACATACTTATTCAATGTGTATGCTGAGCAAATTATTTGAGAAGTTGGACTCTATGAAGAGGAATGTGACATCAGAATCAAAAGAAGATTCATCAATCACTTGTGTTATGCAGATTACACAATCTTGTTTGTTGAAAGTAAGGAGTACTTGAAGCATTTGTTGCAGAAGATCAAGGGTTGTGGCCTTCAATATGGATTGCATCTCAACATTAAGAAAACAAAAATTCTTACCACTAGACCAACAAACAACATCATGATAGATGGAGAAAAGATTTGAAATTATCCATTATTTCTTCTTACTTGAATCCACAATCAATCCCTATGGTATCAGCAGTCAGGAGATCAAGAGACATATTGCACTGGGAAAGTCTCCAGTCAGGGACCTCTCCAAATTATTGAGGAACAGTGATATAAACTTGAGGACTAAAATGTGCCTGACTGAGGCTATGGTCTTTTCAGTTACTCACTATGCATGTGAGAGCTGGACAATGAATAAGGATAACAGAAGAAAAAGAATTGATGTCTTTGACGTGTGGTGTTGGAGAGGAATGCTGAATGGATTACCAAAAGAACAAATATGTCTTGGAGAAAATGTCTTCAAAGTGCTCTTTGGATGCAAGGATAATAGCTTCATCTTATGTACTTCAGGCATGTTGCTAGGAGAGGCTATTCCTTGGAGAAAGATACCATGTTTGGGAAGGTCAGCAAAAAAGAAGAAGACCCTCAACCAGATGGTCTGACACAGTGACTGCTGCAATGGGCTCAAATGTGTCAGGAATTGTGAGGATGGCACAGGACAGGAAAAGGTTCAGATTTGTTGTGCAAAGGGTCACTGTAGGTTGTACTCAACCCAATGGTACATAACAAGAACAGGTGCATAGCAAGTGATTGGAAAGACCATGGCCTTAATTAGGTGCATTTTAGTCTTCAAACGGGCATCACTGCTCCTCAATAATGTGGAGAGGTCTTAACTGAAGACTTGCCCAATATGATATGACTCCTGATACTGCTGGTCCCACGGGGATTGTGGATACAAGTGAGATGAAATTTACCATTTTAATCTTTTCTCTCTTATCAGTTCAGCAGTGAGAATTTTTGCATATTTTTGTTAAATTTTATATTAGTTTGCATACAAAATTCATGTATGGATTATGTTTCATTTATATACATTGTGTTGAATACATTCCTTCATTCACATTGTGCTTCGTATGATCATTCTCATACACTAAGTTTTACAAAATTAGCTACCATTGAACTATGCCCACTATCATCCTGTCTTTTCAGGTCCCCATTGGATCTTTACTAACTCCTTCATCCCCTGCCTCCACTCACCAAACTCTGTGACCCCACTCTTAACCCCCCTGCCTCCCTCCCCTTCCCCTTTTGGATTTTTACACATATTTTACTACATTTTTAAAATAATGTAAAAAAGTAATTGTCCCTATGAGACTGAGTGAGTTCACTCAACCATGATGTTCTCTAGCCTCTCTCATGTAATACAGTATTTTACAAAAGCATTACCCCTGAGTGCTGCATAGTATTCCATTGTGTGGATGTACCACAATTTCTTAATCCATTCATTTGTTGATGGGCATTTGGGCTGTTATCTGTTTTCTTGCTATTGTGAATAACATTGCAATAAACAAATCTTTTTTAAACAAATTTTTAAACAAATGTTTTTCATGTCTCAGCTTTATTTTCCTTAGGATATATTCTTAGCAGTGAAAGAGCTGAGTCATATAGAATTCCTACGTTCATCTTTTTGAGGACATGCCAAACTGCCTTCAGAATGGTTGTGCCATTCTACATTCCTACCAGCATGAGAGTTGGTACAATCTCTACATATCTTTCCAGTATTTGTGAATTTTGTATTCTTACAATCTATATTGATGTCTGTAGTCTTTGAACTTCTGCAGCAAGCATTTCAAATTCTCCTCACTTTCAACCAGCCAGATTTTGTCATCTGCATAATGCAGGTTACTGATGAGTCATCCTCCAATCCTAATGCCATATTCCTCTTCATTGAATCCAGTCTCTCAAATAATTTGCTCAGCATAAAAATAGAGAAAGGATACAGCACTACTTGCATCTTTCCTGATTTTAAACCATGTAGTATTCCTTTCTTCTATTCAGACAGCAGCATCTTGATCTAAGTATAGATTTAATATGAGAATAATATAGTGTTTTGGAATTCCTATTCTTCTCAATGTTAGCCTTAATTTGTTGTCATCCAAACAGTCAAATTCCTTTGCATAATCAATAAAACATATATAGACATTCTTCTGGTATTCTCTGCTTTCAGTCAAGATCCATCTGACATCAGTGTCATATTCCTGGTGCCAAGGATCTCTTCTAAGTCTAGCTTGAATGTCTGACAGTTCTCTCTCAATGTGCTTTTCTAGGCATTTTTTTATGATCTCCAGCATTATTTTGCATGTATGATATTAGTAATATTGTTCAATTATTTCCACATTGTGTTGGATCACCTTCTTGGAAATGAAAACAAATATGAATCTCTTCTTGTCTGTCAATCAAGTATCTGTCCTCCAAATTTCTTGGCACAAACTGTCCAGGGTTATATCTGCTAGGGGAAACATGTCAATTATAAAATATAACATAAACAACATGCATTAAAAGTGACATTAAAGATATTAATCATGAAGAGAGCAAAAGAGTCTTACAGAGGATGAAGAAAAGACCAAAATGGATGGGAGAAGAGACTCTGAAAATTGCACCAGAGCATTGTTGCCAGTGCCTCAGTGCAGCTTGACTTCTTCCTTCACTACCATTGACTCTTGTTCATATGGTACTTCCTTAAATTTTTCAGTGTCAACCATTTCTTTATGATGCAGTGACTCTCTGTATTCCTTCCATCTTCTTTCAATGTTTGTTGGACACTTCAAGATTTTTCCCGTATTATCTCTCATTTGAGATGGCTAGGTTAGCACAGGATAGAACGGCGCTTAGAGCTCTTGTCGTTATGAGTCGCAGGTGAATCAATGGCACATAACAACAACAACATGGCAACTTGAGGCTTGACTTTATCAGTTTTTCCAACTTGAGAAATGCTAAGTGAGTTTTTTCCTTTTTGTTCTTCAGCTTTAGATCTTCGCGCATTATAATACTTCGTCTTCTCAAGCTACCCTTTGAAATCTTCTGTCCATTTCTTTTATTACTTCTGCGTTTCTCCCCTTTGTTTTGGCTTCTCTATGCTCTGGTGCCTTGGAAAGAGCAGTGGCATCCACTTCCATAGTAGCTTGCCTCTGGAAACCCTATGAACATGGAGAGAGGATGAAAGCCACTCACCCAAGCAACGAGGACTCTCCTTTATAGGGTGGCTATGAGCCACCTGTGACTTGACGGCACTTAACAACAACAACAACCATGCTCTGGTGCAATTTTCAGAGTCTCTTCTTCCATCCATTTTGGTCTTTTCTTCATCCTCTGTAAGACTCTTTTGCTCTCTTCATGATTAATATCTTTAATGTCACCTTTAATGCATGTTGTTTATGTTCAATACCTGAAACCTGTTCTGAAAATTTTTTTTAAATTCAAGTGGGATAGAGTTAAGGTCATATTTTTGTTCTGTGGGATTGTTTTCCTTTTCATCAGTGATCTTATGCAGTGTTTGTCCTTGTAAGACTGAGTTCTTTGACTCAGCATAATGCTGTCTAGCTTCTCCTGTGTTATACTGTATACTGTGAAATCATTGTTCCTTAACACTGTGTAGTATCCCGCTGTGTGGCTGTACTACAATCTCTTACTCCATCTGTTTTTTAATGAGCAATTGATCTATTTCCATTTTCTTGCTTTTGAATCATTGGGATAGCAAAGGTTAGTGGGTGAAAAAAACAAAGAATAGAAAAGATTCAATGGACTCTTGAAAAGATGGTAATTGGTTACATAAAATACAATGCATGTGGATGATTATATAAAATACAATGTACATTAATGAAACACAATATTTTAAAAACACTAACACATATTCATAAATTTATTTTTCATATAAGAAGTGGGTTTTATTTCACAAAGCTTTTGTCAGAGTGATTATTTTCATGTTGTTCAATAATTACTGTGGACTGACTGAGTGCCAAAATGCTTGAGATTTTGAAGTTTTGTATCCAATCCTTATTCATTCACTGATCTTTTTAGCCAATATTTCTTCAGTTCCCTTTGATTATTTTATGAATTAGAGATTCAGATACACAAATACCAATTAACACTCACCAAAAGTTTATATTCAAATTAAAAAGTTTAGGGGAGCAAAGTTTAAAGGGAGTCAGCCAGTCTTATTTGGCTATCAAGCATACTTTCAGGAGTCTCATAAGACTAAATTTAAAAAGCATTGGGTTTTAGAGGTAGCTCTGGTGGCCTAAAAGTAAGGAATTGGGCTGCCAGCTCAAGTTACAATTCCTTGATACACTTGATGGGAAAAAGATGGACAATTTCCTACTTAGCAGTTATCTTCCTCTGAAACCCTACAGAAGGGTCAGCTATGAAATAGTACCTAACAGCAAATCTTTAAGGGAGATTGCCCATCTTTCTCCCTCAGAGCACTTGATTGATCCAAACTACCAACTTTCCAACTATTCACCCGGGCTCCTTGCTTTTAGTTTACTAGACTCATTGCCTTCTATTCAGAATCAACTCATAGCTGACCTTCCATTGAGTTTCCAAGGCTGTAAATCACACAAGAGGAGACTTTCAACTTACTCCCAAGGAGCTGCTGGTGGATCTATGCCTCCAGGGAGGGGTGGCCTTTGAGTTAGCATAACTCCCTGCAGACTACACGACCAGCACCCTGTCTTTAATATAAGTATGTCTTGGTTATTACTTGGAACATACATATACTAAGTAAAACATTATATTTATCCGATCTTCATATGTGTCCTGTATTTTACCTGGTAAACCTAATGTAAGGGTAACAGAAAAAACATATTCAGACAGGGAGGTAAAAAGATGAAAAGATTTAATGTCCATGTATCCCCCCCGCCCCGAATACAATTACTTGGAGAAATTAATGAAGCAACATGGAGATATAAAAGTTAAGAACTGAAATATTGGAAAGTCAAGGTTTAAAAGTGAACTCTGGTGACTTAGTGGTAAGAAATTGTGCTGCCAATACAAAGGTAAGTGGCTCGAAGTCACCAGCTGCTCCATGGAAGAGAGATGAACAATCTCCTCCCACGGAATTTGCCTCTGAAAACCTGCTGTAGGATTAGTATGGGTCTGTTCTAACTCAATGGTACACAACAATGATAACAAGGACTAACTGTGATAATAAAAATCAAGTATAAATAATTGATTAAAACATAGGTAAGAATCTAGGAGAAGCTATATATTATTTTTAAAGTCATTGATTAGAACAAATACTAATAAATTGGCACATAGGATCTTGGGCTTATCTGATAGATTATACTCATAATGTCCATGTAGCACAGACTGACCTTCCCCACAGAGTTCCCAAGGTTGTAATCTTTATGAGAGTAGGTGGCTACATCTTTTCACGTGACATAACAAGTAGATTTGAACCACTGATGTTTTCATTAGTGATCAGCCACTTAATCATTGCACCACTCACAGGGTCATGAATTATGAATCAGAATTAACTCATGACTAGGGTTCTTGTTTCTTTCTTCAATCTTAGATTGTGTTGACAAGAAGCAGGTGGATCAGTTGCTATAGACAAATTCCAAGCATTTTGAGAGTACCCTTCAATACATTATATCAAGGTTAGACAGAGGAATGAGAACACATTTTCTTCTTTTTTCTAAACTCTATTGTATAAGTTATGTCATTTGAATATTGTCTTCTTTGACCCTCATATAACTCTGTAAAGGTTAAAAGAGACTATAAAGGAACAAAATACACGTTTTTGCATATATCCAGTGGTGATGATAAGAGAGCTTTAATGGATAATTCTATATTTACAACTAATTGTTACTGAATTGATTCCAACTCACATCAGCCCAAGTGTGTCAGAATAGAACTACACTCCAGATGTTTTCAATGGCTGACTTTTCAAAGTAGATCAACAGATCTTTATTCAAAAGAGCTTCTTGAGGGTAAACTCAAATACCAACTTTTTGTTAGCTTCATAGCTCAGTCGTTTAACCATTGAAATTACTACTGATAAGTGATCTGACCTGTCCTTACATTCAGGGTCTTATTCCCCTTCTCAGTGAAATGTTCAGCTGGATTTTTCCAGCCCTCAAACACAATTTATTATTTAGCAGAGCCTATTCCCACAAATAATTGCTAATTGTTGTTCTTGTTGTTATGTGCCGTCGAGTCGTTTGC
>NW_006399851.1:12185173-12196869 GCF_000299155.1 Elephantulus edwardii | reverse complement strand
CAGCAAGCACTTCAGGTCCTCCTCAGTTTCAGCAAGCAGGGTCATGCCATCTGCATAACGCAGATTATTGATAGATCTTCTACCAATTCTGACGCCACACTTCTCATAGAGTCCAGCCTCCCAGATAATCTGTTCTGCATACAGGTTGAAAAGGTATGGAGATAGGACACATCCCTGGCTTACACTATTACAATTTTGAAGCATGCAGTGTTTTCTTCCTCCGTTCTGACAACTGCCTCTTGGTCCAAGTATAGGCTTAGCATTAGCACAATCCAATGTTCTGGGATTCCCATTCTTCTCTGAGTCAGACACAGTTCATTATGATCCATACACCTAAATGCCTTTGCATAATCAGTGAAACACAGATAGACATTCCTCTGGTCTTCCCTACTTTCAGCTAATAGCCATCTAGCATTAGCTACAATACCTCTAGTACCACGGCCCCTTCTAAACCCAGCCTTGACTTCTGGCATTTCTCTGCTGATGTGCTGTATATGCCTTTCATTCAGTCCTATTGGGAGCTCTGATGCTGTAGTGGTTAGAAACTGTATTGCAATCCCAAAAGGCAGGTGATTCAAATCCACCAGTTGTTCCAATGGAGAAGGATGGGCAGTCTCCTCTCAGACTATTAACTGACTATGAAAACCTGATGGAAAGTCAGCTATGAGTCAGTTCCAACTTGACAGTATGTAACAACAACAATTGGGTCACATATTCTGATATACATAGTAATGCAATGAAAGATAATCTATCTTCTAGAAAACCAAACTATATGGAACAACATGAAAATGTAGAAAGAAGTTATGACCAAGGCAAAAATATATTACACATTAACAGATTTGTCTAATGCAATTTATCTTTTGATTTCCTAACTTTTGGTGCCAAGAGTGTTAATTGGGGAACCAAACCAGCTGTATCTGTATCTCAATCTCAATCTCTTTTTTCTCCATCCATCATGGTGCTGCCAATTGGTCCAGTGGTGAGAATCTTTGTCTTATTGTTGTTGAACTTCAATCCATATTGAAGACTAAAGTCCTTGATCTTTTGCAGCAAGTGCATCAGGTCTACCTCAGTTTCCGCAAGCAAGGTTATGTCATCTGCATAACACTGGTTGTTGATGAGTCTTCCTCCAATCCTGAAGCCACATTCCTCCTTATAAAGCCTAGCCTCCCAAATGATCTGTTCTGCATATAGATTAAAGAGGTGTAGAGACAGGATGCATTTCTGACACATTCCATTCTTTATTTTAAACCATGCAATATTTCATTGCTCTGTTCTAAGGACTACTTCCTGGTCCAAGTATAGGTTTTGCATAAATACAATCGAGTGTTCTGGATTCCCGTTAGCCACAATTTGTTGTGATCCACATAGTCAAATGCCTTTTCATAGTGAATGAAACACAAATATCCTTCTGATATTTTTTAATTTCTGCCGAGATCAATTATGATATAAGCAACAATGTCCCTAGGGCCACAACTTCTAAACCCAGGTTATAGTTCCAGTAGTTCTCCGTCAATGTACTGATCCAGTCATTTCTGGATAATCTTCAGCAGGATTTTGCTTATGTCTGATATGGTTTATATATGAGTGATGTTGATGTTATTGTTGTTTTTGTTGTTGTTGTTGTTAAATGTCATCGAGTCACAGGCAACTCATAGCGACCCTATGAAGGAGAGTTCCAATGCTTGGGTTTCTCTCATCCTCTCTCCAGGTTCATAGTGTTTCCGAGGCAAGCTATTGTGGAAGTGGATGCCACTCCTCCTTCCAAGCTTGTTTTAATCAGGGATCTCCACCCCACTCTCTGTCTGCATTGGGTGACCAACCATTTGACACATCAGTGTCACAGTGTTCAGCCTCACAGCAACCATAAGTTACTGCTGTACGGCAACTTGTATGTACACCACAGCAGTATGACCTAGAGGATTGTCTGAATAAAAACAATGAAAGACTGGAATGAGGACCACAGGCCCAAGGGCCCTTCAGTGTCTTACCAGCCCGACATGCCCAAATGCCAGCAAACTCCTTGCTCCAGACCCCCAGTTCATCTGGCAAGTCTGCTCTCCCACCCCCACCCCCCATGGGGCTAAAAGAACACCACAAGTGTGAGTAACAATAATTTCCGCTCTGTTGGATCACCTTTTTTTGGAATGGAAATAAATATAGATCTCTTCCAGTCAATTGGCCAGGTAGTTGTCCTTCAGATTTCTTGGCACAATCTGGTGAGCACATCCAGGGTAGCATCTGTTTGTTGAAATATGCCAACTGGTATTCCTTCAATTCCTGGGGCTTTATTTTTGGCCAAGTGTTCAGAGCAGCCTGAACTTCCTCCTTCATTGGTATTACTTCTTGATCATATGTTGTTTCTTGAAATTCTTCTGTCAGCCAATTATTTGGGTACAGTGACTCTGTATACTCCTTTCATCATCTTTTAATACTTCCTGGATCACTCAATATTCTGCCCATAGCATCCTTAAATATTGAAACTTGTGGCTTGATTTTGTTCTTCATTTCCTTCAGCTTATGAAATGCCGAGCAAGCACAGCCTTGCATCTTGGCTGCATGTTCAATTGATTTCTGAATGCAGCAGTCGATAGAAATCATCCATTTCCTCTTCTTGGGCTCTGGTTGTTGATGCATAAATTTGAATGATAGGGTATTAACAGGTCTTCCTTTATGTGTATATTATATTATCCTGTCACAACATTATATTTCAGGACAGATCAAGAAATAGCCTTTTTAACTATGAAAGCAAACCCATTTTTTCTCACCTTTACATCTCCAGTGTAGTAGATCATATGATCAACTAATTCAAAATGTCCCGTGCCAATCCATCTCATTTCACCAAAACCTAATATGTCAATATTTATGTCTTCCGTTTCTTTCTTAATGATGTCCAGTTATCATACACTCATGCTTCTAATGTTCCACTAATGTTCATTAGGGGTTTTTTATACAACTGTTCCTCCTCCTTTGTGTTTCCAAATTTAAGGGCTCAGCCTCAGTTGCCATATCTGTTTTCTGCTCTATGTGTGTTCTATTATACACAGGGTTTTGTTTGTTTGTTGGGGTTTTTTTGTTTTCTTTTTTTTTTATTTTAATGAAAGTTTACAGAAACTTTTTATTCCCATTCATTCATTGTTGTACACTTTCATCCCTGCTCACACCTCCCCACAGTTCGCTTTTCTCTTTGAAAAGTTTTTTTTAAAAAAAATCTTTCATTGTTATACAATCCCTCATGCTCCCCAGTGCATTCCACTATGCCACTTTCATTCTGGACTCTTGTCATGATAATTATACCGAATCATATTCCTCCTAAACAGTTCTCTCCCTCATCTATTTCAATGCAGATACATTATCCTGTTTTAGTTTCCTCCCCCCCCCCAGTTTTGATGTCAGTCCCACTTTAGAGCAGCAGTACTATGCAGTATTTGTCCTTTTGTGACTGAGATATTTCACTCCTCCAAGGTCACCCATCTTTTATAATATTTCATGAGTTCCTTGTTTTTCAATGCAGCATAGAATTCCATTATGTAAATATATCAGAGTTTCTCTATCCATTTGTTTGTTGATGGGCACTTGGGTTGTTTCTAACTCTTTGCTATTGTGAACAAAGCTGCAATGTACACAGGGTTTTTTGAAGGCCTGTTATATTTTGGCAGTAGATGGCCAATCCTTCTTTCTAGTCTATCTTAATTTGGATGCTTTCCTTTGGAACAATAGTTGGAAAGGATTTTAGTGAAAGGAGGAAGTTGGTTTGTATATAATTGTGAAAGAAGAGAATATTTTTAATACATGCTAGTGTGTCTTTAAAAAGGATGATATAGATAATAATGCCTACCTCTTGGAATCCTGTGAGGAAGTGCTGGTGTGGTCCACAGGGAGTGTTACAGCTGACCCAAATACCACACTTTGCAGGAAAGTTCAACTGCATCCACATTTCCTAAGGAAAAAGATGGTCAGTCTCCTTTCATTAGGTTTACAGCCTTGGAAACCCATTGAAGGTTAGCTATGATTCCATTCCAACACAATCTCAGTAAGTTTGAACTGTATTTCTTATTATTGGCCTGTTGTGTTGTTGGTTGTTTCTCCAGAGAGAAACAGTTGATGAATATTGAGAGATGTTCATGGAAAGGAAATGCCTTCACTGTATCTAGAGATCCACTGAAACAGTGGTAAAGTGCTTGGCTATTGCCTGGTGACCGAAAGGTCAGTGGTGCAAACTCATCAGCAATTTTGCTACAGAAAACTGTGACAGTCTTTTTCCATTAAAAAATGTAAAACTCTGTCATTATACAGTATTTGGCCTTTTGTGACTGATATATTTTACTCAACATAATATCCTCAGAGTCATCCATTTTGTATAACATTTAATGAGTTGTTTTTCAATACTGCATAGTATTCCATTGTGTGAATATACCAGAGCTTCTCTATCCATTAATCTGTTGATGGGCACTTGGGTTGTTTCCAACTCTTTGCTATTGTGAACAAAGTAGCAATAAACATGGGTGTGTGTATATCTGCTTGGGTGGCATTTCTGGTTTCTTTAGGGTATATTCCCAATAATAGAATTGCTGTGTCAAATTGTATTTCTATTTCCAACTTTTTGAGAAAGTGCCATGCTGCCTTCCATAGTGGTTGCACCATTTTACCTTACCACCAACAATGAATAAGAGTTCCAGTTTCTCCACAATCTCGTCAGCATTTGTTGTTTGCTTTTCTGTTGAATTTTGCTATTGTTACTGGGATGAGATGACATCTCAGAGTTGTTTTGATTTGCATCTCTCTTAGAGCTAGGGATTTTGAACGTTTCTTCGTGTGTTTGTTTGCCATCTGAATGTCTTGGTTGGTGAAGTGTCTGTTCATATCCTGTGCCCATTTTTCAATTGGGTTATTTACCTTTATCTTGATGTGGTGCTCAGATATTTTATAAATTCTAGATATAAGTGCCTTATCAGACATTACCAAAATTTTTTTCCCCAATCTGTGGCTTTCCTTTTTACCCTGCAGGAGAAGTTTTTGGGTGTGCATAGGGATTTGATTCTTAGAAGGCCCCATTCATCTATCTTATCCTTTCCTGGTTGTAAGTTTTTCAGGATGCTTAGAAGACTGTTCATGTTGTGGATTAGAGCCTATTCTAAGCTTTTATCTAATGATGTTTATAGTCCTTGGTTTTAGTCCTAGGTCCTTGATTGACATTGAGTTGGTTGTTGTGTATGGCATGAGGTGTGGGTCTTGCTTGAGTTTTCTACAGATAGTTTTCCAATTTTGCCAACACCATTTGTTAAAACAGCTGTCATTTCCTCACTTAACTGATCTCACCTCCTTGTCAAAATTCAGTTGACCATAGGTAGATAGGCTGGTTTCTGGATTCTCAATTCTACTCCATTGATCTATATGTTTGTCGTTGTACCAGTACTATGATGTCTTGACTACTAAGGTAGTATAGTAGGATTTGAAATCAGGGAGTGAGATGCCACCTACCTTATTTCTCTTTTTAAGCAGTGCTTTGCTTATCTGGCATCTGTTTCCAAATGAAAGTAGAGTCCTGTTATAAAATAAAACTGACATTGGCGTTGGGGGAAACTAAGAGGAGAGAGGATAAATGATGTACACTGCATTGAAACAGATAAGGGAAAGAACTGTCTAAAAGGAATATATGATTAGGTATTATTTGCATGATAAGAATCCAGAATAAGAGCTGCAAGTGGACTGGGATTGGGGGGAGACTGCATAACAATGAAGGATTTCTTTTTCAAAGAGAAAAGTGAAATGGGGGGAATGATAGACAAGGAGGAAAATGTGCACCAATGAATGATTGGGGGGAAAATAAACAAATTTTTTAAAGACAAAAAGGCAGCATCTGTAGGAAAAGAGGACAATAGCAAGTGATGTACTCAGAAAGTTAGTCAAGCCTTTTTACCTAAATGAAGACTTCAGATTTTATTCTGAATAAAATTATATGGGAGATGGTGAAAAAAAAATTTAAAAACTCACAAAACACAACTTTGAACATCCTGTGGGGCAGTTCTACCCTGTCTAGGATCATTATAAGTTGGAACCTATTCTGAGGCAATGGTTTGGTTGGGGAACAAGGCTCTCAGATACTGTTCTAGTAGTGTCCCTGGCAGGAAACACATATGGAGCACCAGAACTCCATTGCTGACAATTTAGGCTGCCTCCAGCTCCACCATTCACATGACAGGCAGGAATTTACTTCTTTGGGCTTCAGTTTCCTCATCTGTAAAGTAAAGATTACTTTGCCAACCTGATTGTTCTAAAAACTGGTTAAAGTATGAAGTTTAATACTTCTTACAAAGTATTGAAAGCTTTTGCTTAGTTCATCAAAGCATAAAACCAAGTGTTTATGTTGAGTACTATTACTAGACTGATAGGTAAATCATGATAGGTGGAGAAAAGATTAAGACTGTCAACGACTTCATTTTACTTGGATACCAATACACTTGGTACCAGAAGTCAGGAGATCAGGAAATGTATTACACTGGCAAAGTCTGCAGTCAGGGATCTCTCTAAATTTTTAGGAATAATGATTTCAGTTTACGGACTAAGGTGCACTTTATTCAGGCCATGGTCTTTTCCATAGCTCTCTATGCATCTGAGGACAAAGAATAAGGATGACAGAAGAAGAATTGATGCCTTTGACCTATTATGTTGAAGAAGGGTTCTGAATATCCCATGGACTACCAAAAGAACAAACAGATGCATCTTGGAGAAGGTGCAGCCAGAATGCTCCTTTGAAGCAAAGATTATGAAGCTTCATCTCTTCTACTTTGGGCATGTTGCTAGAAAAGATTATTCTTTAGAGAGGGACATCATGTTTGAAAAGGCGGAGGTATGAGGAAAGAGAGAAAGATCTTCAAACAAGTGGTTTGAAACAGTGACTGCAGCAATGGTCTCTTGAGTGTGTCAGAGATTGTGAGGATGACACAGGATAGAACAAGGTTCAAATCTGTTGTTCATAGGAACACTATGAGTCCTACTTGACTCAACCACACCTGTCAACAACACCAACTATGACTCAAGGTCATAAGCTCAAATCTACCAGCAACTCTGATGAGAACCTGTAAAGATTTATAGTTTTAAAAAGCCTATATGAGTCAGACCTGATTAGATGGCAGAGAGAGGAAATGCTACTCAGAGAATGGTCAAACTAGAGAAGGTGTTTAAACCATTCACAGTTAAAGAAAATTAGACTGCCGGTTGATGGAACACATAAACAACAATATGGCACTCCAAGGCTGCTATTAGCTGCAAGGCTAATATGATTTGTGTCAGAGGTAGCATAGAAGTTTCTATAAACTGTGAAACAAATTACCACAAAACTGATTCAAAACAACAGAAATTCATTCTATCACAGTGCTGAGGTTTTGAAGTCCAAAATCAGTCTCACTAAGCAGAAATCCAAGTGTAGGCAGGGACACACTCCCACTGGATGCTAGAAGGAAGAATCTATTTCTTGTCGCTGACAGTTTCTGGTAGCTCCTGGCTTTCTTTATCTTTTGATAACAATCATTCCAATCTCTGCCTCCATGATCAGGTCACCTCCTCTTCTTATTATGTCAAATATCCACCTCTCTGAAACTTACAGAGACACCTGTGATTACAATTTCTGTCCATTGGGTTGTTCTTCTTCTTGTTGTTATATGCCATTGAGTTGAAACTGACTTATAGCTGATCCTGCAGTGAATTTTCAGAGACAGTTAATAGCACAGGAGTAGATTACCTCTTTCATCTCTCAAGGAGCAGCTGGTGGATTTGAACCATGTGCCTGCCTTTGGGTTTGCAGTGTAGCTTCTTAACCATTTCTTCCATAGCCACTGGGTAATCCAGGATAATCTCTTTATCTCAAGGCTAATGTCAATCACATCTCTTGCTTAGTTCTGAGGATGAGGGCCTTCATAAGTCTATCACAGTTGACAAAGACTTCATAGAACTGGTCATCCAAAAGCCAATGGTTGAAGGCTTACAGCTTCCCCTGATTTTATAGGTTGTTTTGTGGTTTGTTTTTTGGTGGTGGTTTGTTTGTTTATTTCATTTGCCATGAAGTTGACTGTGATCTATGACAATTCATGGGTGTCAGTGTTGAACTATGCTCCATAGGGTTGTCGATGGCTAGTTTTCCAATAGATCAAGAGGTACCCAAGTAGCATGCAAATGGCCAACTTTTCAATACGAGATGAGCACCATAGTATAGTGCATAGTGTGCGGGACTACCAAGCAAAAGGTCATCTGTTTGAACACACTAGATGTCCTGTATGAATAGCGATAGGTAATCTCTTCTGAAAAAATATATATAATCTTGTAAGCCAAATGAATGGTCATCAGGAGCAAGAATCAACTCGACAGTGGTAGATTTAGAGTATTTTTGTGTGTTTCTTGGTATAGAATAAGAAAGGAGAGGAAGTGATGCTATGAAGAAATTTTTTAAGCCGCAAAATTGATTCACACAATGGAATATTATGCAGCACTCAGGAGCAATGATTTTAAAAATACTATATAACTTGGGAGAGGCTGGAGAGAATTATACTGAGTGAACTAATACAATCTCATAAGGACAAATTCTGTATACGACCATTATTGCAAAAATAGAAGGATAACTATTAAAATATGTACATGAACTCAAGGGGGAGTGGGGGGGAACAGAAGGGTAAGAACAGTAGGGGTGAAACCACAGGGCTGCACAGTGTGGTGGGTGGGGGAAGGGGCAGAAGCAAATGAGAAGGATCTAGGCCAAAAGACAGGGTAATGATGGGCAAAGTCCAATGGTGATTGATTTTATAAAACATAATGCATGAGAACAATTGTATGAAACACAATGTGAATGAAAAAATATGTGAAATGCAATGTATATAAACTCTATAAGCAAAGCAATTAAAAAAAATTGATGGCCCTGAATGTGGAGGATGAAGAAAGGTGAGGGAAGATCATCAGGTAAAGACAAATATCACTGACATGGGTAGAAACATGAGGGATTTGTTTCCTAAGTAATTCCAGGTTCAGACTCCTAGGATGTTCTCCAAATGCCTTCTCTATCTTGGTGCTGATGCTGCTGAACTAATTTAGGGCCCTGTCTTGAAAGATGTTAAAAACTTTACTTCTCAGCCTATAGAACTGGACCCAGTAAGGATATTAGTGCAAACCTTCCAGGCACTGCCGTGTGTTAAAACAGACTGTTTATCAACCTCCTGCAAAATCACAAACCCCGAGGGACTGCACTAAATTAGGAGAAAGCTAGCTCCTACAAAACAGCATGCGCCCAAGTCAGATACTAATAGAGGGATGCTTCTCCAAACCATGTGGGCTGATTAGGAGGTTGATAAATTCTAATTAACATGTACAGTTTATTCATCTGTATACTTGCAAAAGAAATGCTCTCTGGGGAATTTCAATCAGAGAGCTGTTGTTCCTGTTGCCTTGTCTTATTACGAAACAAAGACAATTTGCCTGTGTGTTGTCCCCATTAGACTAGAAAAACCATCCCTCGATGATCCTTTTCAAATATTTATCAGATGTCAGTATAAGCTTCAGTGATCCCACAAACCAGCTCCTGGCATATCAAATTAAAAGAAGACACGAGTGTCCATGAAAGTACATAATTTGTCCCAAAGTCTAGGGAGTTGAGAGCTAAGATCAGCAGAGCAGCTCACGCATCATTCTTTGTGTAGGTAAGTAATCATGATGATTGATTCTATACGTGATCAGAAAATCTCTAGTGAGCATTACAGAAAGTACAATTGCAAAGGAGTGGGGTTTCCTGTTACTAGCACAACACTGTAATAACAGTCAGTGGTGAGGCTGGGACTTACTCTACTTAGCCTTCTCCCCCCATGTGAAAAATGTGTTTTGAGTTTATGGTCTTTTTCTTTCTTTCTTTTTTTTTTTTTTTTTTTTTTGGCTGCTAGGCAGTTATGGAAAGAAATTTGAAAGGATCACACACCACCAAAGGGCAGCCAATGCCTTGTGCAGGACACTGTGCCTGGGTTAACACAGCATCAGAAAATAACCCTTACCTTCCAGGAGTTAAGAATTTAATGAATCCTTAACTTGCCATTACCTAGTCAGAAATTATTTCAATCTCATTACATTCATTTGCTACAGATGCTTACATTTGATTCCCCAGGAGAATATGTGTAAAAGAGTGAAGAAAATGCTTCAATAAATTTTTCTAATCTCTAGCTCTAACGAATCCTATAATCTCCACCCACCCTACCTCTCCCCTCAGCAGAAAACTTCTTGTTTTCTCCTAAGAAATGTGTAATAAATCACAATGAATCAGGTTTGTTTCATGCTCAGCCAATCACTTACAAGATTCCCTAAGTTCTGATCAAATATGTGGTCAATGCAACAACTCCAGTCTTTTGCACATGGTTACACTCAACTACCTTCACTTCCAAGTTTCCTCAGCGTCCACACCTAGCAAAACTTCTCTTGATTACATGAAAATCAGGCATGAGGCAGATAAGATGCCAGCTAGAAGATTCCTCTCCCTAACTGACTTTCCACACTCCCAAAGAGGAAAGCTGGTCTGGGATCCAGAACAAGAAAGGTGAAACAGAGTGGCTGCCAATGGGAAAGCATCCTCAGACCTCTGCCTGCCAATGGCGTGGTTGTCCCTTATGCTGTGCTACCAAAGTCTTTCCCCCAGTTTTCTTGCAAGTCATGGTTTCCCAGGGATGCTCCCACAACAGAGAAATAGAAGATTCCTCACACAGGCACTTGCCATTGAATTGTACTACAATCTAAGTCACTTCTACCTTGTCTTTGTCAAACTTGTGTCTCAGTCTGATGGCTACCCCTTCTTCATTTCAGAGAATATAATTTGCATGGGAGGAGACAGCTTAACTTTCTCCTGCAGAGCAGCTGGTGAATTTGAACTTCCTGCCTCTGGGTTAGCAGCACAACTCCTTACCACTAGCCACACAGCTCCCTTGAAAGGAAAAAAAAAATTCTTTAAAAAATTAGCTTTTTTAAAATTTTTATTCATTTTCATGAAAGTTTACAGAGACTTTGGATTTTCATTCACTCACTGTTGCATTTTTCTCCCAGCTCAACCTATTCCACCCCCCCCCAGTTCACTCTTCTCTTTGAAAAGTAAAAGAAAAATTCTTTCATTGTTGTACATTCCTTCCCCTCAATTTTTACCAATGTATTTCTAACACATTTAATACAGTCATGGCATCTGCCTTTCTAAAGACCTGGGCTGACATCAGCAGGGATCTGCCAGGAAGAACAGGAAACAGCTGGTAGAGCAGTGGGAGGAGGGAAAAAACCCGAGTCATGGCATTGAGTTTAAAAACCAGAATTTTTTTCTTGTGTCTAGGACCATTGTCTGATGCCTACTAAGCAGTGGCCTCAAGGAACTTAATTCAATTACCATTGTGGTGGCTTTGTCAATTTGTAGGCTAGGTTATTCTTTCCCGGTATTCCTTTTTCCCCCATATGATTCTTGGTAGGTTGCACAACAAGGGGCATCCTCTCGCTGTAGACACTTAACTGGCCTCATTTTCCCATTTTTTTTTTATGGAAAAGTAAAAGAAAAGATTCTTTCATTGTTTTACAAACCCTCCCCCAGGTCCCTCAACCATGTAGCCCTCGCTCTAGACTCCTGTGATGACAGAAATACCTAGTCACATATCTCTTTTAAACAGTTTTCTCCCTCCTCTGTTTCAGTGCAATAT
>NW_006399851.1:12177963-12183988 GCF_000299155.1 Elephantulus edwardii | reverse complement strand
GCAGTCAAAGAAAGAGGTTTTATTTGGAAAAAGACCTTGGGAAGAGACACATGAAGAAACGAAGCAACTCTAGCCCATGACTGCTGAGCATAGGAGGAAGTGATTTTTTTTAAGGGCTCTGGAGGAGGGTAAAGGATATCATGTTTATTCATGAAGAGGGTGGGGGTCTTTAAGAGTCAACATTTCAAGATAGAGAAAAATTTGAAGTTGCCAATTATTTTCTTTTATTTGGATCCACAATCAATTGCCATGGTGTTGCTCTTGTTGTCAGGTGCTGTCAAGTTGACCGTGATTCATACCAACCCTACGAACAGATCTGATCCCTGGCCTGCACCATCCTCACCATCCTGCACCAACCTTGACTGTCCTGCTCAGCCCATTGGTGCAGTCCCTCTGTGAGTTTATCTCTTTTAGTGTTGTCCTCTCTTTTGATGATACTTTACCATTTTTAGCATTAGATCTTTTTTCCAAGGACCAGCCCATAATGCCCAAAATATGGGAGACAAAATTTTACTGACCTTGCCTCTGAAGATCATCCAAGTACACTTCCACCAAGACAGATTTTTTTGTTGTTGTTGTTCTTTTAGCAGTCCTTGGTATATTCAACAACCCTCACTAACGCGACAATTCAAATTCTTCTTTGGCTCTCCTTATTCAACGTCCAACTTTCAGATGCATAGGAAGAAATTAAAAGGACCATGGCTTGGATTAGAGATAACTTAGTTTTAAACTGTTATCTTTGCTCTTTAGCACTTTAAAGAAGTCCTTGACAGCAGATTTTCCCAGTGCAACTTGGTTTTAGACTTCTTGACTACTGCTTTCATGGACATTAACTGTGGATCTAAATAAAGCAAAGTCATTGGCCAACTTTTCTTCTTATGACGTTTCCTATTTGTCCAGTGGTGAGAATTTTAGTTTTCTTGGTGTTGAGATGTGGCCCATATTAAAGGCTGTTTGTAGTCCTTGATCTTCTTCACTAAGTGTCTCAAGTCTTCTTCACTTTCTGTAAGCAAGATTGTATCATCTGCTTAACACAAGTTGTCGATGGGTCTTTCTCCAATCCTAATACCACATTCTTTTTTATACAGTCCACCTTCTTGAATGATTTGCTCAGCATACAGATTGAATAACTCTAGAGAAAGGATACAGTCCTAACATACATTTTTCTTGATTTAAACCGTGGAGTATTCCCATGTTCTATTTGGAGAATTGCTTCTTCATCTATGTATGGATTGTACATGAGCACCATTAATATTTAGTGTTCTGGGATTCCCATTCTTCTCAATTATATCCATAATTTTTTACGATCCACAGGGAGTTCTAGTGACCTAGTCAGTTGTGAATTGTGCTGCCAATATGAAGGCAGGTGATTTGAAGCCACCAGCTGCTCCCAGGGAGAAAGATAAGCAATCTTCTAGATGATTTGTAGCCCTAAAAACCTGGAAAGTCCGCTATGCATCAGTTCTGATTCAACACCATTGAGTTTGGACTGCTAGGAGAACAAACAGGTTTGTCCTGGAGAGAGTGAAGAATGGTTGCTCCTTAGAGTCAAGGATTCTGAAGCTTCGTCTGACATACTTTGAACATGTTGCAAGGAGGGACCAGTCCTTGGAGAGAAACATCATGTTTGGGAGAGTGGAGGGACAGCGTAGGAGAGGAAGATCCTCGATGAGATGGATAAATTCCGTGACTGGGGTAGTTGGAGTAGGTGTGTCGGAGACAGTGAGGTTGGCACCGGATTGAGCAGGGTTTAGAGCTCTTGTACATAGGGTGGCAAGTACATATGAGTCTTGTACATATGAGTTGCAAGTGAGTCGATGGCACATAACAACAACAACAAAGTGGTCTTATAAAAAATGGTCCTTCCAGAATAAAAGGAAACTTGACCCTTTTAAAATACCACCAAAGAAACATCAACCTTGTGTTGCTTTCTTGTCTATTGCAATTCCCCCTTTTTATTTATGGATTTCACATTCTTGGGAAAGAAGGCAATTCTCTGGACTCGCTGACTGAATTCTGGACTCATTAAAAATGACTCTGATGTAAATGGCTCTATCCTACAGCAGACTGGTTCTTTTAAAATCCTAATGTCTAGTGGGGATGTTGAAGGAAACTTCCTGAAATAGCTGCTTGGGCAATTTAAAAGATCAAAGAGAAAGAAAAAATTTCAGATAGCATTTGAACTTATCTATCTGAAAATTCAGGGAAGCAGCAGTTACATTCCTCCTAATCATAAAAGCATTGTGTTCTACATTATAAAGCAGAACTTGGCTTGTCTCAATTATTCTGAACTTTCTATCTGTTCTCAAGAGCTCTATTCATGCCCAGCCGCCTAATGCTTCAGTATTCAATCAAAAGACAGCCTTGGGAAGACTGCCTGTTTTACTAAAACCAAAAATTAAGCTACCATGGAGTGGATTCTAGCTCCATAATTTTTCCATGACTGTAAATCTAAATGAAGTTGTTGTTGTGTACTGTCGAGTTGGAACCAATCCATAGTTCACCTTCTAGCAGGATTTCAGAGGCTGGAAATTACACCAGAAGAGATTGCCCATCTTTCTCCCATGGATCAGCTTGTAGATTCAAAGAAGAATTGATGCCTTGGAGTTGTGGTGCTGGAGAAGAGTCTTGAATATACCATGGACCGTCAAGAAAACAAATAGTCTGTCTTAGAGAAGGTGAAACCCAGTTTCTCCTTGGAGGTGAGAGTTTTGAAGCTCTGTCTCACATACTTTGGGCACATGTTCGAGAGGGACTGGTCCTTGGAGAAGGACATCATGCTCAGAAAGGTGGAATGATAGCATAGGATAGGAAGAACCCAGGCAAGATGGATTGATACAGTAATTGGGGCAATGGGAATAACTGTGTCAGAATCAGTGAGACTGGCTCAGGACAAGGCAGGCTTCAGACCAAAGGGTTGCTGTAAGTTACTGGTGACCTGATGGCACATAACAACAACAACCACCACCTTAGCAAAAACTTAGTTTGTAAGAAAAACTTCCACTATTCCCCTCCAGAGATTGCTCAGACAGACTCAAATTTCTAATAAATTCTATCTAACTGCATTGAGTGACCCTACTGGTATTTGAAATAGAATATCAAAAAAATGTTTGTCTGTGTTTTATTGATGATGCAAAAGTATTTGACTGTGTGGATCATAATAAATTATGGCTAACATTGAGAAAAAGGGGAATCTCAGAATATTTATTTGTGTTCGTGTGCTCATAAGCCTATACCTAGACCAAGAAGTAGTTGTCTGAACAGAACAAGGGAAAACGATATGGTTTAAAATCAGAATAGGTATTAATCATGGTTGTAACATTTTCTATGCATATTCAATGTGCACTGAGCAAACTGTTCATGAAGCTATATTGCATGAAGAATATGGCATCAGAATTGAAGGAAGACTCATTTACAAGCTCTGTTAAGTAGATAACAACCTTGCTTGCTGAAAGTGAAGAGGATATGAAGCACCTGCTGAAGAAAAACCAAAGACTACAGTCCTCAATATGGATTGCATCTCAACATCAAGAAAACAAAAGTCCTCACCACTGGACTAATAGGCAACATCGTGATAGATGGAGAAAAGATTGAAGTTGTCAATGATTTCCTTTTGCTTAGATTGACAATCAACACCCAAGGTAACAGTGGTCAAGACATCAAAAGATGTACTGTATTGGGGGAAATATGCTGTCAATAACCTCTCCAAAGTGCTAAAGAAAAAGGTTATCAGTTATAAACTCAAAGATGAGCTTTATCTAAGCCATGGTCTTTTGAGTTGCTTCCTATGTACCTGAAAATTAGACAATGAATAAGAACAAGGATGAAAGGGGGGAAAGTTGATGCCTTTGAGCTGCAGTGAGGAGAGTACTGAATATCCTATAGATGGCCAAAAAGAACACAAAAGTCTGTCTTAAAGGAGGTACAATCAGAGTACTCCTTATTGTCAAAGATGGTGAAACTTCAACTCACATACATGGGGCATGTTGTCAGGAAGGACCAGTCCTTGGAATAGGGTGTCATGCTGGGAAAGGTAGAGAGAGGATCAGTGAAAGAGAGATAGACTGACCCTCAATAAGATGGATTGACACAGCAACTGTGACAATGGGCATATCAGAGATGGTTGAGGACAGGATAGGGCAAGGTTCAGATTTATTGTTCATAGGGTCACTACAAGTCATAGGTTGGCACATAATAACAATAAGAACTGCATTGATTACATGCTGACTGGTGTATGCATTGTGTGTCCTTCTCCCAGTTCTCTTTGACCAGTGGGACACATTAGGGACTGGTGTAGTACACTTGTGATTTCAGTGTGAATGAAGAAACTCAATGCCAACACTCTTCTCTGATACTTCAGGTGAGCCTGGAGTTCACCAATGTCAATGGAGGTGAAACTCCACTGTTAGGACAGATGTGTATTTGTGGAACACCTGACAGGAGCAGGATGGAATTACTGGGCTTTGGGCCCAGAAAAGAATAGCAGCAGAAAGACTTAACTACCCGAATGGGTGGCCAAAAGAAAAAATAAACTTGTCTTGGAGGAAGTATAACTAAGGTGTTCCTTAGAGGCAAGAATGATGGAACTATTTAATACACCCTGGACATGTTCTCAAAAAGAGGCAGTGCTTGGAAAAATATATCATTCTAGGAAAGGTGGAATGTCATTGAAGGAGAGGAAGATCTCTCTGGTATCAAGATGGATCTTCACAGAGACTGTGACATATTTGAGTATGTCAGAAATTATGAGGATCCATAGGATAGGGCTAGGGTCAAATTTGTTGTTTAAAGGGTAACTAAGAATTGTAGTTGACTTGATGGAAACACAACAAAAACAACCCAAATGCTTCCTGTCCTATCACATAAGAGTCGAGAAAGGAAAGGGACACAGTTTTACAAAAATCCAGGGCAAGAACTGCAAATACATAACATAGCTTTTCATAGGGCGAGGGTAGATATCAGCAGTACATCTTTTTCTGCTGGGTGCAAACCTGATGCCTTTTAAATTGACCCTACAAATCGAGGGGCAAGAAAGAGCACAAATTGAGGTGTATTTTGTTTTTTGAAACTCCATTATATCTAATTCTGTACCCACCATCCTGACAGAGAGAGTTTCCCAAAAACAATCATTTGGGGACATGTACTATAGCCATCATTGCTTCCTGCTGTACAGAACAGGGAGTGCTCACCAGGAAATTAGTGGGCCTGGCTTCCAGTGTGGCTGCTGTCACTTTCTTTTTTCTTTTTCTTTCACAGCTGGTGTTGAGCCAGATCTCTGTTATCTGTTTAGAAAGTGTGCGATGGTAAAGGTCCTCAGCACTCTAGTCGGCCACACCTGGGAACCAGACTCTAAGACTAAGATGTTTGATGATAAATCCAGGCAGGCAGATGCCACAGCACAGAAGGCCAGAACACCTCAAGGAATGCATGGAGGCAGGAAACATCTTGTAAAATCCCCCACTTATAAAATCTTCCATTCTCTAAGTCTCTAAGAATCCAGTTCTCCCAGCATCTTGCTACTTCCACTATTATCCAACTTCAGAAGTCTAGTCCCATTCTTCACAACACTAAATTTCCATTTTGTAAGGTCATAGCCTATTCAGCCTATTGGAGAAATTCCATGAGGGTATTACCTTCTACCTCCTTCATGGAAAGTATGGAAATATTAATTTATTTTCTATCTCTAGGATCAAAGGATGAAATTCATGCACGCAAGTGTTGAAGATCTTCATTATGGGTCGTTATGAGTCACCTATGACTCAATGGCACTTAACAACAACAACAGATCAAAAAGATAACCCTACAAAGAGGAATGAAGATAGAAATTGAGAGGGTCATAAGTTGGGCTTCTGAATCCTGACAATATATTTCTTGATCCAGGTGATGATTGTACAAATGAGTTCTCTCTATGGAAATTCACCAAGCTGCATATTTATGATTTACAGGTTTTAATGTTACATGTTATTATTATAAAAAAACCAACTTGAAGATAATCAAGACAAGAAGGTGTCTATATAATGAAAAA
>NW_006399851.1:12175636-12177144 GCF_000299155.1 Elephantulus edwardii | reverse complement strand
TCAGAAAAGAATCATTGCCTTTGAATAGTAGTGTATGTAGGTAAGAGTATTGAATAGCCCACAGACTGCCAAAAGGACAAACAAATCTGCCATGGAGGAAGTGCAACCAGGGCACTCCTCAGGGAAAAAGATCATCAACCTTTGTTATGAAGCATGTTATCCGGTTGGCCCAGTCCTGAAAAAGACATCATGCTGGGAAAGGTAGAAGGTCATCAGAAGAGAAGATGAAGGGAGCTCTGCTGGCCTAGTGGCAAGAAGCTGCACTACAATCCCGAAGCAGTGCAGTTTGCATCCATCAGGTGCTCCACTGGAGAAGGAGGGGCAATCTCCTCCTCTGCCAGTCGGATCCAATTTGATAGTACACAACAAGAAAAAAGGAACACACACACAGAGAAGATAGCCCTCAAGGAGATGGATCAACACAGTGACTGGGATAATGGGTTGGAGAATGGCAGACATCATGAGGAAGGCACAGTATAGATCAAGGTTCAGATCTGTTGTTCACAGGATCACTATGAGTCCATAATAAACTCAATGGTACCTAACAACAAAAACAACAGTGCCCCTAAACAAAGAGACAAAAATACATCCCATGGTGAGATCGTTGGTCCTCACTCTCAGTGACTCTTCGTTGGGTTTCCAAGACTAAATATTTTCAGAATGAAATGTTTCACCTGTTTCTGAGGAATAGCTGGTGGATTCCATGCCACCAAAGCGCCTTGGTGCATGTAAAGGACATAGAAGAATGCCAAATACATATTAAAAACTCAAACTCATTATTGTT
Source organism: Elephantulus edwardii (assembly GCF_000299155.1). Classification (NCBI taxonomy): domain Eukaryota; kingdom Metazoa; phylum Chordata; class Mammalia; order Macroscelidea; family Macroscelididae; genus Elephantulus; species Elephantulus edwardii. The sequence goes on along the minus strand of NW_006399851.1, from coordinate 12,176,360 downwards.
GAGTAGATTCCAATTTACAGCAACCCTATATCAGGTTTCCAAAGCTATAATCACAGTGGAACCTGACTTCTGCCAAGGTTTGGCTGGTGGATTCTAACCACCAGAGATGCACGGACTTTGGTTTCACAGTGCAATCAATACACTACTGACTACACCAACAGAGCTCCCTGTTACGTAGTGACCACTGAATAAATCTTTGCTTTTACTATCTCACAGCTTTAAGTAAGAAAATTAAGGAATTTGAAGATAATTAAATAGTACAGGGTTAAATCTTTTTAAAAAGAGCCCTACTGGCACAGTGGTTAAAACAGAAGACTGCTAATTGAAAATCAGTTGTTCAAACCCATCAGCAGGCTCTCCAAGAGAAAGATGTGACAATTTTACAACTTTGGAAATATTTACAGCCTAAGGAACCCTTTGGGGTATTTCTACTCTGCTCACAGTGCTGCTGTGAATTGGAATGGACACAGTGGTAATTGTTTAGTTGGTATTCTTTTGAAAAATAAATTCACTAAGATGAGCAATTCTTGTCATTCTAATTAGTTGTTGTTGTTGTTATGTGCCGTCGAGTCGTTTGCGTCTCATAGCGACCCTATGTACAACAGCCCTAAATCATGCTCTATCCTGTGCCAATTTCATTGCCTGTGACACACCCATCCCGAGTACCACAGTCACGGAATCAATCCACCTCATAGAGGGTCTTCCCCTCCTGCGCTGTCCCTCT
>NW_006399851.1:12172756-12174021 GCF_000299155.1 Elephantulus edwardii | reverse complement strand
TTCTTCTGACATCCATTTTGGTCTTTTCTTCCTCTTCTGTCTTTGTAATGACCGCCTGCACTCTTCCTGGATGATACATTTAACATCCTCCCACAACTCATCTAATTAGTAGGATTAAGAATAAATTTTCATTTCATGCCTCTCAGTTAAAATGACTGATTAAGAAGGAAAAAAAGAGTTCTGGTATGGTTTCTGTGGTGTGTCATCACGTTAGAATCGACTGAAAACCAACCCTCTACAAGCAGTCAGTCTCACAGGAGGAGATTGCCCATCATTCTCTCCAAAGATCAGCTGGTGGGTTCAAACCAGGTACCCCCTTGGCATTGCAGTGCAGCTGTCAACTACTAGGCCACCAGAGCTTCCTCAGAAGAGCTCTAGTAATTTTCTAGAGACCTAAGTTATGCAAATCATTCAATCACTTCCCATTAAAAAATGTTAAGGAAATATTTAATTGATATCTATTATCAACTGCATATTCCTTATGGATTAACTTTATAATGCTGAATATGTATGTGGGTTTTTTATCGCCTATAGTTCATTAGAACAGTTTCTATAGCACTCATTTTTAAAAATTTATTATTTTTGTGTGTACCATCAAATCAGATCTGACTGGTACAGGAGGGGATTGCTCCTCCTTCTCCAGCAGAGCATCTGATGGATTCAAATCACAAACCTCTGGGATTGCAGTGTAGCACTTGTCACTAGGCCACCAGAGCTCACCAACACTCATTTTTTTTAAAAAAAGAAATTTTGAAACAGAACCATTCTAGATGAACTTTTTAGCTTCTAGTCTTGAGATTGTATCAAAATTAGGTTGTGGTTTCTGTGGAATTTTCCCTGAGACTTATTGACAATTTAAGACGGCCCTTGAATAGAAGAAAAGTAAGGAGGACAGGAAATGAAAATGTATGAAGTATTCCTATATGTTCACAAAGGCCTGGTGGGGGAGAAGTTAGAGTGCTCAGCTGCTAACCAGAAATATAATCTACCAGCTACTCCACAGGAGAAAGACTTGGCCTTGGGACCCTATGAAGTAAGTCTACTCTGATTTATAAGGTCTCCCCATGATTTGGATTTGATTCAAAAGCAGTGAGGTTTATTTTCCTTATTTGTTCTAGAATATTCAAAGGGTTAGTAACATCCTATTTTATTAAGTCCACACTGTACTCCAAAATTGTAGTATTATCTTCATCAAGAGAACAAAGTTCTGGCAGTTATATGACTTAAAAAAGAATAGATTGGGGAAAACACTGTATTCAAACTTC
>NW_006399851.1:12170572-12171716 GCF_000299155.1 Elephantulus edwardii | reverse complement strand
ATAGCAAAATTTAACAGAACAGCAAACAACAAATGCTGGTGAGGTTGTGGAAAAACTGGAACTCTTTTTCACTGTTCGTGAACAGAGCAACCACTATGAAAGGCAGCAGGGCACTTTCTCAAAAAGCTGGAAATAGAAATACCATTTGACCCAGCTATTCCACTACTGGAAATATACCCTAAAGAAACCAGAAATGCCACCCAAGCAGATTTATGCACACCCATGTTTATTGCTGCTTTGTTCACAATAGCAAAGAGTTGGAAACAACCCAAATGCCCATCAACAAATGAAGGGATAGAGAAGCTGTGGTATATTTACACAATGGAATACTATACTGCATTGAAAAAGAAGGGACCCATGAAATATTGTACAAAATGGGTGACTCTGGAGGACATTATGCTGAGTGAAATATCTCAGCCACTAAAGGACAAATACTGCATAGTATCACTATTGTAAAGCAGGACTGACATTGGAGTTGGGGGGAAACTAAGTGGGTATAAATAATGTATGTGGCATTGAAACAGATAAAGGAGAGAACTTTTTAAGAAGAATACATGATTAGGTATTATTGTCATGACAAGAGTCCAGAATGAAAGCTGCATAGTGGAGTGGACTTGAGGGGTAAGGGGAGATTGCATAAAAATGAAAGAATTTATTTTCTTTATTTATTTTTTTTACTTTTCAAGAAGAAAAGTGAACTGGAGGGGAGGGATGGGCAGGGAGTAAAGTATACAACAATGAATGAATGGAAACCCCAAGTCTCTGTAAACTTCCATTAAAATAAATGTTTTTAAAAAAACTATTTGTATGAGATCAAAATGTCAACATTTACTTTAAAGTAAAGCTGAGAAGACAGAAAGTCAGGGAAACTAGAGTACAGGAAACAGAACAGAGAAAACACAAAGAGAATGTTAACACATTGTGAGAAATGTAACTAATATTTCTGGACAATTTGTGTGGAAGATTGTCAAATGGGAACCTGATTTTCTGTGTAAACTTTCTCCAAAAGTACATAAAATCTGATATTTTTTTTTTTTTAAAAAAAGGAAGAATAGGAATCAGGAAGCAGATAATGGAAGACTGGATATCAGGCAACAAATGGGATCATTTCAGAAAATAAGGAAGAGTCAGTGTGCTGAAAACC
>NW_006399851.1:12167649-12168989 GCF_000299155.1 Elephantulus edwardii | reverse complement strand
CTCCTTGAGACTTTCAAAATTTATGAGTTTTATAAATACAACTACTCAGTTTTATCTAAAGACACACGGGATCCAAGGGGAGAGGAAACCCAAAGTGGAGCTGTCCAGGCGTGTGGGGTGCGAGCCCCTCACCTCGACTGAGCGCATCACCGAGGAGAGGTTTGGTCACCAACCACAGGCAGCACTCATCACTGTGCCCCAGGTCCCCAGGGGGATGTACTCTTAAGGCAGAAGGTTAGAGCGGATAGCTTATCCCAGCACCCCGAGTCTCCCCCGCAGCCGCCCGTGGCACAGGCACTCGACCCTGACACAGCCTAGTTGACAAATTAGCTAGGGAGCTGGAGGGTCAGGTGGCAGCGGTCTGCTGTGGCCGCTCGCCGGTGCCCGAGCGGAAGCAGTGGGTTAGTCGAGCTGGAAGAGGTGGACTGAGCAGAAATCCTGGCGACGTCTGGTCGGCTCCTCTCCCTCCTCCATTACCTCGTGCTGGTCCTGGTGGTCGGACTGGTTATGGACCGCTCTCCCCTCACCCCTCATAAAGTATTTAGCTGAAGATGAACATTTGCTTTTTTAAAGCATCTCAGATGACTCTATAGTACACCTGAGCTTTAGACACTCTTGAAAAGAAAAAAATAAGCAAAGATTGTGGCTTTTTTTCCTATTAATACTTCTTTATCAAGGATTTCATTCTCTAATTAATTCTCTAATCTCTTCTAACCAGGGAGTACCGGTTGCCTAATGGGTAGGGAGTTGTGCCACCAGCCCAAAGGTGGGCAGTTCAAATCCAGTAACTGCTCAGTAGGAGAGAGATGGGCAGTCTTCTCCCATGCAATTTACAGCCCCTGAAAAGCTGCGAGAGGGTAAGTTATGAGTTGGTTCTGACTCAATAGCAATGAAGTTTTGCGGAAAGGAATATTAAGCTCGTAGTTGTCTAGTCTGTTCTGGCTCATAGTGACCTTCCATTGAATTTCTGAGGCTGCCCATTTTAAAAGAACAGACTTACTGTCATCACTTAAAGCGCTGGTAAATTCAAACTGGTGACCTTTCAGTTAGCAGCCTGGTATGTTAAGCACTATGGACAATTAACTCATCAATCCTTTTTAAGACTACAAGAAAATGTTGTTGGTGGGATTGTAAATTGGTGCAACCATTCTGGAAGGGAGCTTGGTGCTTCCTCAAAAAGCTGAACATAGAAATTCCATATGACCCAGCTATTCCACTACTTGGAATATACCCTGAGAATACGAGAACTGAGGCACAAACTGAGATTTGTACACCAACGTCCATAGCAGCATTATTCAGCATCACAAGAACATGAAAACAGCCCAAATGTCCAACCACAA
>NW_006399851.1:12166118-12167494 GCF_000299155.1 Elephantulus edwardii | reverse complement strand
TATAAAACTGTTATTGTAGAATGATTGTAAGGATCCAGGAGGGATGGGAGAGGCTGGAAGCAAAGAGATGCGGATGTGCAGGGGGAGAGAGGATTAATCATTTCTTGTACAATTATGGGGGGTGGCAGGTGAGGGAAATAGAAATAATTTGTTCAAATTTGTATTTGAATTTTGTAAATAAACTAGTAGGAAAAAAACCTTTTTAAAAAAATTACATTAAAGTAAATCAAATATTGGATGACAACATAGGGGAAGAATTTTACAACTTATGAAAGTCCAAAAGGTAGTATTTTCAATATATATAGGCTTCAAAGACCAATGGGGGGAAATGTGAATCCACTGTAACAAAGAGAAAAAAAAAAGGACTAACAAAAGAACAAAGGATTCCCCAAAGGAAAATATAAAGACAGCAAACAAACATGAAGAGCATTCAAGTGTCTTAACATATAAAGAAATATCAATTAAATACAATTTTCCATCAAAATTGAAGCTATAAATGTGTGTGGAAGCATGCCAGGAGATGGGCTAGAACTGGAGGTACGCGGGTCACAACCAGAAGCATGTCTGAAGACAGGCCTGAGAGGCCGTAAAGGGCAGCATCCAAAGGCAGTGCCCTGGGAAGCCCGGAGGGACATCATCACTGAGGCAGAATGATAACGAGTGGACCGGAGTGAATGGAGGCCTAAGCCATCATATCAGGGGCTAATTCATGCTTAACTTAGCACCATTCATGGAGAGAGGGAAGGAAATGTCAAAGGGGGGAATTGGCAAAAAGGGAGGAACTCCGAAGGAGTAGGGGGAAATCTATGCTGAATTTATCTGCCAGTTTTTGTATTGAGGTAGGTGGCTTTGCATGGCTAAGATTTTTTATGTTTGCTAGTCTACCATCAGCCCTTTTAGGGTAAAATGTTTGGCTGTCAGATAACTGCACTAAAGCTGAGCTTCCAACTTAAAACACACTCACTAGGAAGAAGGATTGGCCATCCATGTCTGAAAAACAGGCCTTCAAAAACCCTATAAAAATAGATCATGCTTAGAATATTAGATATAACAGTGGAGGCTGTGCTCACAAATTGGTAAATACAAAATGAAGAGGAATAATTGCAAGCAGCTACTAATAATTGGAACATTAAATGTACAAGTTACGAGTGTAGGAAAATTGGACATTATTTTAAAAAGAAATAGAATACATAAATATTGGTGAGCTGAGATGGATTGGCATAGGCCACTTAGAATCAGAAAACCGTATCATCTACTACACTGAGAATGAAAAACTGAGGGGGAAATGGAGTCAAATTCACAGTCAAAAAGACCATTTCTAGACCCATCCTGAAATACAATGTTCTGAGTGACAGGTACAAGAAAGACCTGTCAAT
>NW_006399851.1:12164241-12165518 GCF_000299155.1 Elephantulus edwardii | reverse complement strand
GATCCTGAGTTTATCCCACCTGAATTTAAAAATCCTTGAACATTAATGAATGAAGACCAGATGAGCTGTGAGATATCAAGAATATCATGAAGAATGCAAAAGGTCATTACAAAGACAGAAGAAGAAAAGGCCAACATGGATGTCAACTGATACTCTAACTATAGCACTATAACACAGGGAAGCCAAAACAGAATGAAGAAATCAAGAAGTTAAGGAGCTGAGTAGAAGATTTCCAAAGGCAGCTTGTGAAGACAAAACAAAGTATTATTATAACAAAATTGGAGTTAGGAATCAATAAGGATGGACTCTCAGTTGGCATTTCTTAAGCTAAAGGAAATGAACAAATTCAAGCCTTAGATTGCAGTACTTAAAGATACTATGGGCAGGATATTGAATGATCCTGGGAGCATCAAAAGAAGATGAAAGCAATACACAGAGTCACTGTACTAAAAAGAATTGGCTAACATAGAACAATTTCATGAAATAGTGTATGTTTAAGAATCAATGGTAATATAAGAGGAAGTATAAGCTGCTCTGATAAAACTAGCAAAAAATAAGGCCTCAGGAATTGATGGAATACCAATTGACATATTTCAACAAACAGATGCAGCCCTGGATGTGCTCACCAGGTTGTGCCAAGAAATCTGGAGGACAGCTGCCTGGCCAACTGCCTGGAAGAAATCCATATTTATTCCCATTCCAAACAAAGGTGATCTAATAGAATGTGAAAATTATTGAACAATATCATTAATATCACATGTAAGCAAAATTTTACTGAAGATTATCCAAAACCAACTAGAATAGTATATCTACATAGAATTGCCAGAAATACAAGCTAATTTTAGTAAAGACCTTGGAACTAGGCATATCATTGCAGATGTCAGACAGATCTTGGCTGAAAGCAAAAAGTACCTAAAGGATGTCTACTTATGCTTTATTGACTATGAAAGGCATTTGTCTGTGTTGATCACAAGTTGTGGCTAACATCAAGAAGAATAGGAATCTCAGCACATTTGATAGTGCTCATGTGAGACCTATACCTGGATTAGGAAACTGTTGTACGAGCAAGGGAACTCTGCATGGTTCCACATAAAGAAAGGAGTAATTCAGAGATATATCCTTTCTCCATAGATTTTCACATAAAGAAAGGAGTAATTCAGAGATATATCCTTTCTCCATAGATTTTCAATCTATATGCAGAACAAATCATTCAGCAAGCTGAACTTTGTGAAGAAGAATGTGGTCTCAAGACTGGAAGGACTGGAGAAAACTCAACA
>NW_006399851.1:12145743-12164129 GCF_000299155.1 Elephantulus edwardii | reverse complement strand
AGAAAACAAAGATTCTCACCATGGGGCCAATTGTCAGCATCATGACATATGAAGAAAAGACTGAGGTTGTTGACAATTTCATCTTGCTCATATCACCAATCAACACTATTGGAATCAGCAATCAGGAAATCAAAAGATGAGTTGCTTTGGGAAAGTCTGCTGTCAGAAACCTCTCCTGAACGCTGAAGAGCAACTATGTCAGTCTAAAGACTAAGGTGCACCTTCTCAATTGCTTCCTATGCGTCTGACAGCTGGACAATGACTAAAACTGATAGAAGAAGAATTGATGCCTTTGGTTCTGGAGAAGAGTATTGAAAATATCATGAACTGCCAAGGGAATAAACAGGTCTGTGCTCAAGAAGAGGAAACCAAGTTTCTCCTTGGAAAGAAAGATTTTAAAGCTCTATCTGACCTACTTTGGACATGTCACCAGGAGGGATCAGTCCTTAGAGGAGGATACCATGCTTTGTAAGGATAGAGGGTCAGCAGAGGAGAGAAAGATCTGGAGGAGAGGGATAGATACAGTGACTGTGGCAATGGGGACGTATGTGTCAGAGACAGTAAGATTGGCTCAGGAAAGGGCAGGTTCAGAACTGTTGTGCATAGGGTTGCTGTGTCTATATGATAGCAGATAGCAACACAGCATATGTATACATATGTGTGTGTGTCGATATGAAGCAATATTTGTGAGTATTTAGAGCAATTGGCCATTCTATAGATACTAATGGGAATACAAAGTGGGGCAAGCTTCCTGTAAGACAAGTTTGCCCTACTTACCAAAATCTCAAAATATGCATGTCCTTTGATGGAGTAATTCCACTTCTGGAAATTCATTTTGAGAAAAAAATAATTAAGGATGTATACACATATTTAGCTGTAAGGGAATATTCAAGTCATTTTATATTATAAACAAAAGTTGAGAAAAATGAGGTTGACCATAGGTCTAGATGTAACATCGGACCTCCATACTATGCAGCACCAAAGTGTAGACCAAAGAGTAGTAGGGACTGGTAAAGAGGAGTATGCCCTTTATTTTTCGTGTTTACATCTGCTTATTTTTCTAGAAGCAAATAGTGCACTTGTGTCCAAAATTAAAAAGACAAGAAAAACTTCTTTTTCATTAAAAAAAAAGGTGGAAACACATTACATTGTTTCTTAAAGTGATAAATTGTCCCTTTTTACTTTTAATAATCCCTTTAAAACTATTGGTTATTTAATATATAACCATTTGTAATTCTTTCAATTTTTCAGTAGTAATATACATACATTCTCTATTTTAAGGAGCTCTGGTGAACTAGTGGATAGGGAGGTATGTGAATTCACAACCAAAAGGCAAACTCACCAGCTCTTCTGTAAGAAAAAAAAAATGGGCAGTCTTGTCCTGGGTAATTTACAGCCTCTGAAAACCCACTAGTAGGTCAGCTATGAGTTAGTTCTGATTCAATGGCAATAAATTAATTTTGTTGATCTGTTTTTTTTATGGAGCATTATGCTTGTTGTTAAGATGCCATCAAGTCAAGTATAACTCATATTGACCCTATGAACAAAAAATCTGAAACCAGCCCTATCTGACACATCCTCACACATCCTCCCATCCTGACACACAAGAGCCCATTGTAGTAGTCACTGTGTCAGTCCACCTGGTTGAGGGTCTTCCTCTCCTTTGCCGACCCACCATCCTTCCCATCATCATGTCCCTCTCCAAGGAATAGACCCCTCCCTAGCAACATACCCAGTTTGTGAAGTCTCATTATTCTTGCCTCCAAAGAGCATTCTACCTGCACCCTCTTCAAGACATATCTGTTCATTCTCTTGGCCATCCATGGAATGTTCAGTGCTCTTCTCCAGCACCACACCTCAAAGGCATCAATTCTTTTCCTGTCATCCTTATTCATTATCCAGCTCTCATATGCATAGCAAGTAATCAGAAAGACCACGGCTTAAATCAGCTGCACCTTAGTCCTCAAACTGACATCATTACTCTTTAATACTTTGGAAAGGTCTCTACCTACAGATTTTCCCACTGCAATGTGTCTCCTTATTTCCTGACTGCTGGTACCAAGGGTGTTAATTGCGGATCCAAGCAAAATGAAGCTGTTGACTGTTTCAATCTCCTCACCATCCATCATGAATCTGCCTATCAGTCCAGTAATAAGAATTTTTGTTTTCTTGACATTGAGATGCTATCTAGACCAAAGGCTGCATTCCTTGATCATCTGCAACAAGTGCTTCAAGTCCTCCTCAAAACCTCAAGGTTGTGTTATCTGCATGACGCAGATTACTGATGAGTCTCCCTTCAATCCTGGTGCCGGTCTCCTCTTCATAAAGTTCAACTTCTCAAATAATTTGTGCAACACACAGATTGAACAGATAAGATGAGAGAATATTGTGTTATCCTTCAAAATAATTAGGAAAATAGTATTAAATGACAAAAAAAACACTTGACAATGTTAAGAAAATGAAACAGAATGTAGAATTGTTGTAGCACAGTAATAAGACCCATTGCTGTCAAGCCAGCTCTGATTCACAGGGACTCTAGGATGAACAGGATTGCCATATCAGGTTTCCAAAGCTGGAGCGTTTGTGAAAGCAAACCGCCACCTCTTTACCACTCAGAGTGGCTGTTGAGTAGAACGACCTTCTGAATAGCAGTCCCATACTTACCCTCTGCACCACTAGGGCAACCATAAAAATTAAAACATTAAGAGACAAAATTATTGAAGAGTCTACACAAGCCTGGAAATCTTTTTTTAAATAACATTTTTCTTTTATATTGATCTGCTTACAAAGTTCATACACATTGTTTTTTTCACACCAGATCACTCCCATTTCCTTTTCCCACCCTTCCTTCCACCCATCAAATTGTGTGACCCTATAATTAACCACCCCCATCCCTACCCATCCTCACCCCTCTGTTCTCACCCTCCCCCCTTGGATCCTTATACACATTCCACAATAATGGTCTCATACAGTATTAGTCCTTATGGGACTGAGATAGTTCACTTAGCATAATGCTCTACAGTCCCTCCCAAGTTATGTACTGATTTACTAAATCATTGCTCCTCCACGCTGTATAGTATTCCAACATTTGAGTGTACTATAATTTTTCAATCCATTTGATTGTGACTGGACATTTGGGCTGTTTCCATGTTCTTGCAATGATGAATAATGCTGCTATGAAAATTGGTGTTAAGTCTCCATTTGTGCCTCAGTTCTCATTTTCTCAGGGTATATTCCGAACAGTGGAATAGCTGAGTCATATGCAATTTCTATGTTCAGCTTTTTTATGGAAAGCACCAAAACTGCTTTCCAGAATGGTTGTACCATTTACAATCCCACCAACAATGTATAAAAGTTCCTATCTTGCCACATCCTCTCCAATATTTATTACTTGCTGTCCTGACATGGAAACTATTTTTGTGTTTTAAATGGGTTGATGGCACATAACAACAACAACATTAAATGGGTAATATTCTGTGATTTTTCTTCTAAAAAATTTTTCTTAGTATTTCTATCATTTTGGAGGGATTTTTTTCTTACAAACAATGATACCAACTCTCAAATTACAAGCGTTCTTCGCTTTTTCAGTACATAGAAAACACTACAGGGAAATAGGGTTGCTAAACTTAGCAAAAAATAAGACATTACACTGTTAAATTTGCATATTCAATAAACAGTAAGTACTTTTCTAAGTTCTATCTCATGCAATAATTAGTCTATACTAAGAAACTGGCATTCAAGTAAGCTTCCTGTATTTTATCTGGCAATCCCACCTGGAAGAAATGCAAACACTGACAGAGGAGTCTGTATCCAGCCACATCCAGGATGTGGCACTGCATCCGAGGTCCTGGGTACCAGGAAGGGAACTGACAGCACTTCTTCTTGAGTTGAAAGATGCAAAAAAAATTGCCACCCTCTGGTACACTCTCTCCTCCAACACTCTTAGCATGGCCTGACAAAAGGGACATTATTTTCTCAGAAAATAAAGAAGATTACATGGAAAGGGAAGCCATTGAACTATTTCTGAAGCTAATTAACACTTGCACTGTCCACCTCAGCCAGATCTAGTTGGGGGCAGAGTTTATGGAGGGACAAAATGCACCATGGAAGGGGAAGGGATGCATGGGGCCCTGGTAATGGGAGAGGTGAAGCAGGTGTCCCCCATACCATAATCAGGGTACCTGAGAACCATTGCCCATACAAATGAGTCCAACTCATCACCACCCTCTATCTGAAACAGTCAGTCATTTTAGTCATTTTAGAATGCCCATCTTTCTCCTTCAAAGCAGACAAATTCTGATCTTTAGGTGAGCCCAACTCATAACACACCACTCCACCAGAGTCCCCTATAAGCAGGGTGTTATATGCAGCCTTGGAGTCAGAATCAACTCAGCTGACTCTCCAGCAGTTTTAAAGAGACTGTAAATCACATGAGAGGAGACCCGTCTTTCTCCCTCAGAGCCACTGGTGGATTTGAACAGCTTGCCTTTAGGTTGACAGCACAACTCCTAGCAGACTTGGCTACCAGAGTTCCATATAAACAAGATAGAGACTGACATTTCCTCCCATTGGCCTGAAAGGAAATAAAATTGTGGGTCCATTCAGGTTCTTGTAAACCTGAAAACGTGCCTGTCAGAGCCACTGCCAGCTTCCTATCACTGCCTCCCTGGCCAAGCTACAGTCCTAAGCAGGCTCAAAATCCAGCGCTTAGTTCCAATAAGAAATCTCTGGAATCCAAAGCAGTCATTTTGGAAGCACCATAAAAAGCAACCTGAGGCTTTAACTAGCAAAAAAAAAAATCTCATCATCTGACAGGTTGTTTATTTTTGCATGGGGAAATGTTGGCCACTACCACACTGTCTTTGTCAGCAGAGATCAGAGTCCCTGGCCCAGCAGGCAGAACCTCAGAGCTCGGACAGTGGGGCCAGAGAAGCAATTGCTACCACCCACAAGTGCATCTCATTTAAACCCATCCCCTTCCACGGTATTTTTAATTTCAAAGGAAAATGTCCTCGGTGTGCTAGAGTTTTCTTTTCTCTGTATAAACCTTCTGTTCTTTTCTACCTGCTTCTGCTATTTCCTCTCGAAATCTTTGCTCATACATTATTAGTTTTGCATTTTTTTTTTTAAAAAAGGAGTCCTGGTGGTATAGTAGTTAAGTGATGGAGTGCTAACTGATAAGTCAGCAGTTTAAACACACTGATCCTTTCTTGGAAGAAAGATGTGGTAGTATGTTTCCATAAAGATTAAATCCACAGCCTTCAACATGACCCCCAACTCCTGGTGGCCCTTCACCAGTTTCCAAAGTTATAAATCCTAAAAGGAGGAGACTACCTCATCCTTCTCTCTAGAAGCAGCTGGTAGATGTTATCTGTCAAATTTTTATTTAATAACTGAACACTTAACCTGTTATGCTATCAGGGCATTCTATTAAGATTAGAGTGTTAAAAGATAACAGTTCTACTCTGATCCATAGTGTTCATATCAAGTAGAAGGAGATGGTTTTTAGATTTAAATTGTTGTTTGTTTGTTTGTTTTGGGGGTGTTTGGTTTTTCTTTTTTATTTTCAACTCTCAGAATAGTTCTTGAAAATGTGTAGTTTTTATAGACTCATGGAAAGTGACACAAACTTCACAGGCTTTAAATCTAGATTTAAGTACCAGCTTTGTTTGTCTCTTACTACGAATATGTCCTTGGTGAGTATCTTAATCTCTTTAGATTCCCCATCTCTTAGAAAGGACTACAATCACACTGCTTAATGAGAAGAAGTGATGTAGGTTTACAACCTACAACCATGCCAAGATAAATGTTTATCAGCACTTGTTACCCACCAGGCACTGTACTTTGCATGGTTTATCTCCTCTAACCCTCACAATCATTTATAAGGAAAATATTCCCATTTTACAGGTGATTATACTGAGACATATAGAGCTTAAATTAAGTATACAGCCAAAACAACATAACAGCAGAAAATGGTTGTGAACACAATTTATCAGGCAATCATCCAAACTTCCTTTTCAGCTAACCTGTGTGGCTTTCTGGAATAATTAATTAAACCCATTATTAGAAGTTGAAGCTGGCCAGGGCCTTGTACCATGTCTTACAGCCCCTTTCCTCTGTACGCTTCACTATGGATTCCTTTGTGAAGCTGCTTGGGAGGAGTCAGAACTACTCTTTGCATAAACAGTCTTTTCTATGTATAATTCGTGTTTTGGGGACGTAGCAGCACACCCACATTTGCATAGTAACAAGTTGTGCTATAGCAGAGTCCTGCTGTGTGAAGACAATTCATAAACAGAAGCAGTTGAATACACTCATGAGCTTCTCTCTAGTAACTAGGTGAAAATCTCTTAGGAAATCTCAAATGTGAGTCAAATATAGACATATTTTTAAGGAAAAATATTGCCTATATCACAAAGGCTACTTCCATCATACGTCCTTCTTGAGAAATGCTGATGGACAGTAAGAAATTCAGGTTCTTGTCCTCCCAGTGCCACTAGCCTGCCAGCTCACCTCTCTTGCTTCATCTGTAAAGGGAGTGAATGCCCCAGGCAGTGGTGACAGGAGCTCACTGCAGCCTGGAGGGATGATACGCACCTTCTCATCTCATCTCCCAGTTTGACAGGATAATGCAGACACTCATGTATTTATGCAAAAATCTACTGATTCTAAGTGTTGGATATGAATACAACAATTTTGTGTTGGGCAAATCTACTACAAAAAGAGCTCTTTGAAATGCTAAAAAGCAGAGATGGCGCTTTGAGGACTAAGGTGTTCCTGAGCACAGCATGGTATTTGCAATCACCTCATGTGCATTTGAAAGCTGGGTAGTGAATAAGGAAGCTAAAGAAGAACTGGTGAGTTTGAATTACAGAGTGAGTGAAGAGTATTAGGTGTACTATGGACTCAGAGAGGAACGAACACATCTGTCTTGGAGTGTACTGCCAGAATGCTCAGCAGAAATGGAGATGGTGAGATTTCATCTCATGTGCTTTGACACAGGAGGGCCCGGTTCATGGAGAAGGACATCAGACTTGGTAGATCCATGACAAAGAGGAAAGACTTTCAACAAGATGGATTGACACAGTAGCTCCTAAAATGGGCTCAAATTTAGCAACAGATATGAGGACGGCACAAGGTCAGGTATTGTTTCATCTGTTGTGGATAGGGTTGCTAAGGGTCAGTACCAACTGGAGTGAACCTCACAGTAAAACCAATAGAAACAAGGTTAAAAACATTGAAAAGAACCAAACTGAAAACATATCTCTTTAACCCATCAGTAGATGAATGGATAAATACAATGCAATATATGCATACAATGGAATAGTAGTCCTTTCATGGATAAGAATCAGCCCAAATCCAGTTCCCAGAAAGTGAAGAATAATCAAATCCACCTTCCCACTTCTCTGTCAATTCTAACACCAACTGATTAGGTGGCATTTTCTCTGACTGTAGCTACCTAGAGATCTCAAACAGACAGCATCCTTCAGGAGGCCAAATAGGCAGAAGGCTGCTGCAAGTTTAGGGAGTCCCCAGGGTACCTCAAACTACTCGCCTACTGGTTCTGAATTGCCCCACCCCACCCCCTTCAGAATGCTGAGATTCCCCTGGACTCCTTCACATTCACTTACTGTCTCCCCAACTCCTTTTAATGCTTACAATCTTCTGGATTGACTCACAGAACTCATAGAGAGTGCCATACTTATGATTACAGGTTTAGTAGAGCAAAAGTATGGCATTCTGGTGGCTTAGTAGTAAGAAGCTGTGCTGCAATCCCAAAGTCACATGGTTCGAAATCACAAGCTTCCCAGTAGGAGAATGATGGTCAGTCTCTTCCATTGAGATTAACTGTCTCTGAAAACCCTCTGGAGGGTCAATTATTGGTAGGTTCCAACTCAAAGGTACACAACAACAACATAACAAAAGGATACAGCTCAATATCATCAAAAGGAAGATAAATATCTGGGCAAGTTCTGACAATGTTTCCAATGCAGATATTCTGTACCCTGAAGAGGGCCATAGTGCCCTACCCTCTGTAACTGTCTTTTAGCAACCACAAAGCGCTCTAAATCTGTGTTTAAGACTTTTATAAGCCAACCATGAGAGAGCACCTATTTTGTTTGCATGGTAAGTTAAACCATGTCTCTTAGTTAACAAATCTTCTGTAAGATAACTTTTTAAAATGATAAAAAAAACAAAGATGTAACTTTCAAGGCTAAGGTATGCCTGACAGGCGAATTTGTGAGCCTTTTCTAATCTGACCAACCACACACACACACACACACCTCATAGTACATATTCTCAGTATGTGTGGACAGAAGTTTTAGATGAAGTATCTCAATTACTCCCAGGGTTACTGTCCAAGAATCAAGGACAAAGGCAAAAATTGTTTTGTATTACCACTCAGCCGTAAAAAGGAATGAAGTACATGTTATTGTTTGGAGGAGCCTTGGAGACAACACTCTGAGTGAAACAAGTGAGACACAAAAAAACCCAAATAGTATATGTGTGATCTCACTTATGTGAAATGTCTAGAATCTGCAAATGCATAGAGACAAACAAGTATTTGTAGTTACTGGGGGCTGGGAGGGAAAGGGGGTGGGGGGAGTTACTGCTGAAGGGATTCTGACTGTTTGGGGTGTTGAAAAACTTTTCTAATAGCTGATGGTTGCACCAAAGGGTAAATATAACTAACGACTTGTCACTGAACTGTATCCTTAAAACTTATAAATTACACCTACCAAAGCTCCCCGTGGAGGTTTCAGAAAGCTGTCATGAATATTGGAGGTAACTAACTCTTCTCTCATTTCAACCAGAACAGAACAATCTGCTTTAATAGTGAAACTCCACTAATTTGTTCAGAAAAGCTTCCACTATTTGCCTCTGGAATAGCTGATGTTTAAGAGCACTTCTAGCTCAAAGACTCATGTGTTCAAAATTTCAGACATATGCAAAGGTAGAAAAATCTGTCTGATACATTTGTTTAAAAGAAAAAAAAGAAATTATACTCTGGTGGCCTAGTGGTAAGGAGCTGCACTGCCAAACCGAAGGCACGTGGTTCAAATCCACCAGTTGCTCTATAGGTGAAAAATGGGCAGTCTGCTCCTATATGATTCACTGCCTCTGAAAATCTTCTGGAGGGTAAGTCCCACCACAATTATACAAAACAATAACAATACTAAAGAACCAGACAAGGGAAGATGGGGGGAGGGGAAGAGTACACCATTCCTCTCAGAGGCAACAATGTTGTTGTTGTTGTTGTTGTTGTTGTTGTTATGTGCCATCCAGTCACTTGGGACTCGTAGAGACCCCATATACAACAGCCCTAAACTCTGCTCTGTCCTGTGCCAATCTCACCGTCTCTGACTACTATCCCAAATAATCCAGTCACTGAATCAATTCACCTTATAGAGGCCTTCCCCTCCTGCGTTGTCCCTCCACCCTCCCAAGCATGATGTCCTCTCCAAGGACCGGTCTCTCCTTACAACATGTCCAAAGTATGTTAGATGGAGCCTCAGAATCCTTGCCTCCAAGGAGCCACCCAGTTTAACCAGGATGAATCTGTTTGTTTTCCTGGCAGTCTATGGTACTCTCAGTACTCTTCTCCAGCACCACAGCTCAAAGGCATCAATTCTCTTTCTATCCTCCTTGGTCATTGTCCAACTCTCTGATGCATAACAAGTGATTGCAAAGACCATGGCCTGTATCAGACACACCTTAGTCTCCAGAGAGACACCATTGCTCTTCAGTACTTTGGAGAAGTCCCTAACAACAGCCTTCCCGTGGCAATGCATCTTTTAATTTCCTGGCTACTGGTGCCAAGAGTGTTGACTAAGGAGCCAAGCAAACTAAAACTGTGAACAATCTCATTCTCTTCACTATCCATCCTGATGCTGCCAATTGGCCCAGTGGTGAGAATCTTTGTCTTCTTGACATTGAGCCTTAATCCATATTGGAGGCTGCAGTCCTTGACCCTCTGCAGCAGGCACTTCAGGTCCTCCTCAGCTTCAGCAAGCAGGGTTGTGTCATCTGCATATCGCAGATTGTTGATAGCTTGTCCACCAATCTTGACCCCACATTTCTCCTCATAGAGCCCAGCCTCCTGGATAATCTGTTCTGCATACAGGTTGAAAAGGTATGGAGATAGGACGCATCCCTGGCGTACGCCCTTCCCAATTTTGAGCCATGAAATACTCAGGTTAATCTTTGGAGCTGACAGTTCAGGTGAGCTCTGTTTGTTTTGTTGGTGTTTTGTTTTAACTATTAGGGTGTGTTCCCTTTTAATATGTATTCTTTGTACCTCCGCAACATTTCTCCAAAACATTTCTCCAAACATTGCTTTAGAAAGAAAAATAAACAAGCTTTAAAAAAATACAAGTTCAGCCAGCCAACCTCTCAATTTCTTTGGGATCATTTAGCTGTAAGTGGTGTTCCTTCCCTGAAAGTGTTTCTAAGGAAAACAACAACAAAAAAGTCATTTGTCTCTGGATGCAGTTCAGCCTCCCCTGCTTGTAAGATGTCTTCTTAGACCTGTAACTACACATCTGTTTATTCTGTGGAGAAAGAGGTTGCCGTATTCAGAAATACACGCAGCACAGCCGTTGGAGGTGACAATAATACAGCAGTTGGAGAGCTTCCCCTGGAGACGTGAGGGAGTTTGTGCTGCGTTTGCACAGTGGGAGGATGTGGGGTGTTGATAATCCTGGCAGACCCAACAGATAAAGCTTTCGTTTGGATATGGCAGGGAAACAGTGAGTTTGTGTTTAAGGGTGTGTTAGTTACAGGCTTGTCTACCTTCTTTCTTTTGGTAATAAATCAAATGGTTCAGTGATTATTTTACCATTTTTTTAAACCCCAAATTAGAATTGTGTGGTACAGAATGAGAAGACAAGCTCCTCAGGCTGGAAGGCACTCAGGAAAAGCCAAAGTGGCAAGACTTGGGTCTCACGTACTTTGGACATGTTATCCGGAGGGTCTATCCCTAGGGAATGGTATCACACCTGGTAAAGTAACAGAAGCACGTCAACAGGATGGATCGAGACAATGGTTACAACAGGGGACTCAAAATTGGGACGATGATGCAAGCTGGACTTATCTTGATAGTAACTTTTTGTTTTAAGGAAATCCAAAAGTATGAAAGGATAAAATTCAGGCAAATCTTAGAAGAAAATCTCTTGAATATTGCATTTTGATAAGCATATCTGGTTTCTCAAACGGAAAGATCCACTATACAGTAGTGTATACTGGGACAGAGTAGTGCAGGACTGAGGCAAAATAATTTCATGGCATTTCATTAAAGAAGAGTGGTCACATATTTCCCAAAACTGGCCTTTGCCTCTGCTCTCCTCCCTGCAAATCTGAAGACCGTGAGTAGTGAGATCTCCAGGATTCACTTCACTTTCTACAACATCACAGCCTTAGAGAGGGGACCATGTGCTGACAGGCTCCCTGCATCTTATCACCCTTGGATCTAGTGTATCTCACATCTGGTATGAAGCAGACATTGCCTCAGCAACAGGTTATTTGTCTACGCTTGTGTGTCTGTCTGTTTTGTTTCACCAAATGAAACTTTCAAGCCCTGCATTGATGTCACCAGCTTTCCTGGAGGTCTAGCTGAATTACATTCCTTTTTCTCCCAGAGGCATTCACAGGAATTTGAACACAGAAACGCTCTAATGTACTTGATAACTCTGCCAACAAGAGCTAAATAGACATTATCTCCAACACTGTGACACACTTTTTACTCTCAAAGACTTTGACAAGCTGCTGTGCTTCTAAATGGAATCAATGGCATGGTCCTTCTTTGCATTTGACACAAACCCATAATTATAGGTACGCTACAATGTGGGCTCTACTCCTCTCTTTGCTGTCTGTTCTTGAGGAGACGAAGCTGCACTTCCATTAAGTGCATTTTTTAGTCTGTCATGAACTGGAATCTGGACGTGAAACATTGGCAGCTTTTAACTCAATCCTCTTCTCTTCTGAATCCCTAGACATGTGTATTTTGAGTATAAACCTAAGCCCTGGAGTTGCTGACAAAAGCCTGGTTGAATAGATCTTCGCTGACAGGCTCTGTGTATTAGATGTTCTTTCGCCATGCCACGCAAATGGATGTTTTGACAGGTGCCATTTGATTTGGTTGGCAGCACTTACGCTACTGTTTTTCTCTTTAGCCCTCCCTGAACTTCCTCTTCGAGAGATGAATGCACAGCTGGTATAGTACGTGGATTCTCTTAGCCAGAGGTGATCATCAAAGGCCAAAATTAACAGTTCTTGAAAACATCACAGCAGTATGTGCACAAACTGTTTCGCGGTAGTTTATAAGCTGGTAAACGCTGTTTAATTAATTCTTTGTCTCCCCTCTGGAGAATTATTGATTCCTCAGCCTTGAAATGGGGATTTGAATAAATACTTGGCAAAGTAGATTTGCTGACCGTGTCTGCCCTGCTAGGAAGAAGGCATCCATTCTCTTGGTAATAGCACTGTGGGCTTCACTGAAGTGTTATTTAGTAGCCCCTCTAGAGAGTCACAACGCTTTCCCCCCTCCTTGCTGTAATACACTGAGGAGAATTATGTCCCCTTCTTTCTGTTGCTCTAAGGAGATGAATTCCATGCAAGACTACAGTTATTTTTTACAAATATTGGTCACTGCCCTTAAGATTTGTTTGTTTGTTTGGGTTTTTAATTTATTTAAATTTATAAATAATTTCAGTAAAAATTTACAGAGACTTCGGATTTCCATTCATTCATTGTTGCCATTTTCTCCCGTCCCAACCCTCCCTGCTAGGACACTGCCCTCTTGGAAAAGTAAAAGAAAAATTCTTTCATTGTTTTACAAACCCTCCCTCAGGTCCACTCTGCCATGTAGCCTTCGCTCTAGACTCCTGTCATGACAAAAATACCTAATCACATATCCCTTTTAAACAGTTTTCTCCCTTATCTGTTTCAATGCAGTATACATTATTGAACCCATCTTTCTCAGTCTCTCCCCAACCCTAAGGTCAGTCCTGTTTTACAACAGTGGCACCATGCAGTATTCATCCTTTTCTGACTGAGATACTTCACTCAGCATAATGTCCTCCAGAGTCACCCATTTTGCATGAGTTCCTTGTTTTTTAATGCAGCATAGTATTCCATTGTGTGAATATACCATAGCTTCTCTAACCTTTCGTTTGTTGGTGGGCATTTGAGTTGTTTCCAACTCCTTGTTATTGTGAACAAAGCCTCAATAAACATAGGTGTGTATTGCATTTAAGGTTTTAAAAAAAGGTATAATATTGCATGAGTTCCTTGTCTTTGAATGCAGCACAGTATTCCATTGTGTGAATACACCACAGCTTCTCTATCCTTTCATTTGTTGATGGGCACTTAGGTTGTTTCCAACTCCTTGCTATTGTGAACAAAGCCACAATAAACATGGGTGTGCATTGCATTTAAGGTTTTTTTTAAAAGGTATACTCCCTCAATCTCTCCAGAAAACTTTCAGAGGTTCTTTTGTAGAGTTTAGAGAATCAAGGGCCTTCTGCTTTTTTAAAATAAATCTTTTCCTTTACAAGAAGGTCCTATTATTTGCATTTTGCCACTGAGATTTTTGCTATCTATATTTGAAGCTGAACCATAAATGTCTAAGCAAGAGTATATCACCTAAGTACTCATTTTCTCTCATCACCTCTTGAGATGTTGGTTGTGGCCATAATTGTAGTATGTGATGGACATCAAACCTCTTGGAAATTGTGCTTTTTAAACACTATCCACCCCTCTTCAGCCTACCTCAACTTTTGCCCATGTTTTTTGACATGCCATCTATCTTTCACCTCTTTTCGCTCCTGTGAGTTTCTCTTCAAATGGCATTGAAAAAAACCCCTTTCTCTCCCCTGGAAACCACTGTATTTCACAGTCTTCTACAGAAACTGTTAATAAAAGAACCAGGAGGAACTGGATAGTATTGACATTCTCTGTAGCTCTCAAAGGCCACCAGAGAAAGAAACCCTCTTCAAGGGGTTTGGCAGGAAGTGTGCACTGTCTAGACACCCCCTTCAAGGAAGAAGCTGTTCCTACCAACTATCAGCCCCATCAGGGGTCACCAGAGCTATCACAATTCTTCTGTACATTGAAATATTTGAGTATTGTACTAGAGCTCTAGTAGCCTAGTGGTAATAAGCTGCGCCGCAATCCCAAAGGCATGCAGTTCATATCCACCAACTGCTCTGTGGGAGAAGGATGGGCAATCTCCTCCCACGAGTTTAACTGCCTCTGAAAACGAGCCAGAGGGTCAGCTATGAATTGGTTCCTACTCCATGGTACACAATGTCTCTTTTGCAATGTTTCATCAAGGGTTATCCTTGCCTCCCACCACTCTGCCACATGTGGACAAGCTTTCAGTCTTCGGACAATGTGAAAATGCAGAACCATCACAGCATGACACTTAAAATCACCTTTGGAAAAAAGCTGGGGCTTTCCTGAATTTATTGTTCATTTTCCTTTTGTCATGTATGTGTTCCAAGCCTTACTTTGCCAGTTCATTTCCAGTAAGCCATCCCCAGGTGGGACCCACCTTGTGCAAGGGGATAACTGGCAAACAGACCCCAATACCACCAAGTTTAAAGTGCCTCCTTTAAACTCCTGAAATGGCCTCCAAAGAATAGATTCTTGAGCTAAAGTAATTTGTTGCAATTAATTGACCCATTAATGTATTCCCAATATATCCCTATAGATATGGTAGGATATAACCAGGGACATTAAACCCCACTGTCTTACGTGGCCCAGCAGACTTGGCCTATATTGTAGAGTTATCTATCATTATTTTTTAATTGTTCAAATTAAGATCTCCATTTAAAAAGTTGTTTTTTTTTCTTTTTTAAACATCATGTTTCATCTTATAGTAGTTTTGGTTTTGCTTTCTCATCTTAACATTAAAAAGAAAATGGAGTTAAAACTATTCACTTCTCAGGCTATAGTGAGTAATAGTATGCAGCTAACAAAGAACCCAGGTGGCACAGTGATTAAGTGCTCAGGTGTTAGCCACAAGGTCAATAACTTTAACTCCTCAGCTGCTTCACAGAATAAAAAGTGACCTGCTCCTATAAAGAAACTCATTGAGTTGACTCATAGTGACTCTACAGGGCAGAGTAGAACCATTCCATAGAGATTCCAAGGCTATTAACCTTTGTTGTGTTGTTATGTGCCATCAAGTCGCTTACAACTCATAGCGACCCTATGTACAAGAGCCCTAAACGCCGTCCTATCCTGTGTCAACCTCGCCATCTCAAACACACTCATTCCCACCACTCCACTCACAGAATCGATCCATCTCATTGAGGGTCTTCCTCTCCTGCGCCTTCCCTCCACTCTCCCAAACATGATGTCCCTCTCCAAGGACCAGACCCTCCTTGCAACATGCCCAAAGTATGTCAGACGAAGTTTAAGAACCCTTGACTCCAAGGAGCATTCTGGCTTCACCCTCTCCAGGACAAACCTGTTTGTTCTCCTAGCAGTCCATGGTATATTCAACACTCTTCTCCAGCACCACAGCTCAAAGGCATCAATTCTCTTTCTATCATCCCTAGCTATTGTCCAACTCTCTGATGCATACCACGTAATTGCAAAGACTATAGCCTGAATCAGGCGCACTTTAGTCTCCAGCCTGATGTTGTTGCTCTTCAGTACTCTTGAGAGGTCCTTCACAGCTGACTTTCTCAATGCAATTTGTCTCTTGATTTCCTGGCTGCTGCTACCAAGAGTGTTGACTATGGAACCAAGCAAACTAAAACTGTTCACTATCTCAATATCTTCAGCATCCATACTGATGCTGCCAATTGGCCCAGTACTGAGAATCTTTGTTTTCTTGATGTTGAGCTTCAATGCATATTGAAGACTGCAGACCTTGACTTTCTGCAACAAGCGCTTCAGGTTCTCCTCAGTTTCAGCAAGCAGCATTGTGTCATCTGCATAACACAGGTTGTTGATGATTCTTCCACCAATCTTGATGCCACATTCCTCCTCGTACAGCCCAGCATCTCTGGATGATCTGTTCTGCATACAGATTGAAAAGGTATGGAGACAAAATACATCCCTGAAGGACCCCTTTCTTGATTTTGAACCATGCAGTGTCTCCCTGCTTGGTTCTGACGACTGCCTCTTAGTCCAAGTATAGGTTTTGTAGCACAATCAAATGTTCTGGAATTCCCATTCTTCTCATAGTCAGCCATCGCTTGTGATCGCTTACAGAAATAAATAGTCTCATCTTTCTATCGCAGAACAGCTGGTGGGTTTGAACTGCTGACCTTGTCGTTAGCAATTAACACTTCAACCACTGTGCCCCAAAGGCTGCCTAGTATGCAGTGTGTTATTGTTGTTGTTGTTGTTGATTGCCTTCGAATCGAGAATGACTCATAGTGACCCTGTGAACAAAAGACCTGAAGTCCCTCTACAACTATTAACATTTATCAAAGTTCATAGTTTCTGGAGGCATGTTTTAGGAATCAGATGCCACTCCTTCTTCCAGTATGCAGGTAGCAGGTACAAAACTTTACATATTGCTACAACATTCATAGGAGTTAGTTACATTTATTATTCCATTTAACAAATTATTGTCCCGGTGACTGATGATGATGATAGATACCATCAACATGACTATGATTCATAGCAACTCTATGAACAACAGAAATGAACTCTGTTCTGCCCTGCTCTATCCTCATGATCTCTGTTATGCTCAAGCCCCTTATGGGAGCCACTGTATGAATCCATCTAATTGAGGGTTCCTATTCACATTGGGAACATGGAAAAAGTATCAGTAGCTGGGACTTGGTGACAGGAATGAGGCTGGAGATAGAATGATAGTATTCTGCACATTCAATGATTTCTTCATTGTAAATACCTTTTATAAGAAACACAAACACAGGTTATACACGTGGATTTCACCTGATGGTATGCATAGAAATCAAATCTATTACATTTGTGGAAAGAATCACTGGAGAAACTCAATATCAGCTATGAAAACCATCCAGGTGCTGATTGTGGAACAGATCAGCAACTGCTCATATGCAAGTTTAAGCAGAAATTGAAGAAAATAAAATCAAATCCACAGGAACCAAAATTTGACCTTAAGTCTATCCTACTCGAATGTCAAAACCATCTCAGGGACAGGTTTGAGGACTTGAATACCAATGAGTGAAGACCAAATGAACTGTGGGTGGACATCAAGAAAATCATCCATAAAGAATGTAAAAGATCATTACAAAGGCTGAAGAGGAAGGAAAGACCAAGATGAATGTCAGATGAGACTCTGACTATTGCATTAGAGCACCGTGAATCCAAAGCTTAAAGGACAAAATCAAGAAATTAAAGACCTGAACAGAAAATTTCAAAGGGCAGCTCAGGATGACAAAGCAAGGTATTATAATGAAATGTGCAAAGAGCTGGAGTCAGAAATCAAAAGGGCCAAACTCACTCTGCGTTTCTTAAGCTGAAGGAATTGAAAAACAAATTCAAGCCATGAGAGACAATACTTAAGGATGCTTTAGGGAGAATGTTAAATGATCCAAGAAGCATTAGAAAATGGAAGAAGTATACAGAGAGTGATTGTACCAGAAGGAATAAACTGACACAGAAAATTTCATGAAACAACGTATGAGCAATAGCCTGTGGTGAGATAGGAAGAAGTTCAAGCTTCTCTGAAAGAATTGAAAAAAAAAACACACAAGGCTCCAGGAGTTGATGGCATACAAATTGACGTATTTCAACAAACAGACACTGCCCTGGATGTGCTCACTAAGAAATCTGGAGGAAAGCCACCTGGCCAATTGACTGAAAGAGATCAATATTTGTTCCTATTCCAAAGAAGGGTGACCCAACAGAGTGCAGAAATTACGAATAATATCATTAATATCACATGCAAGCAAGATTCTGCCAAAAAGTATCCAAAAACTACTGAAGCAGCACATCAACAGAGAACTGCCAGATGTGCAGGCTGGGTTTAGAAGAGGCTTTTGTACTAGGGATATTACAGCTAATGTTAAATGGATCTTGGGAGAAAGCAGAGAGTGTCAGAATGTCTGTGTTTCATTCATTGACTACGCAAAGTCTTTTGACTGTGTGGCTCACAACAAGCTGTGGCTGACTCTGAGAAGAATGGGAATCCCAGAACATGTGATTGTGCTTATGAGAAACCTATACTTGAACCACGAGGCAGTCGTCAGAACAGAGCAAGGAGACACTGCATAGTTTAAAATCAGAAAGGGTTTAACAGTTCTGCGGGATGCCAGCAGGCACTTGACGAGCACCCTGGTTTTGTAAGAAGGGAGTTTATCGTCAGTTCTTGCCCCTCCTCAGCTGTGTCCCAGCTGTGCCTCCCCTCCTGTCCATCGCCTCCGGATTTGGGCAGGAGG
>NW_006399851.1:12141342-12143788 GCF_000299155.1 Elephantulus edwardii | reverse complement strand
ATCCTGGCCCATCCTCACCCTTCTGCCCCCAACCCTCACCTCCTTGTACCCCCAATATGTTTTTCCCAATTAAAAAAAAACAAACAAAAAAAACCCCTACACTTACCTAAAGTAGACATAAATTGTTAAGAGAAATCTTGAGACTTAAACCTAGGTTTATCTGACACCAAAGTCTAAGCTTGTAAACTTCTTAGAGCTTCTGATCTTTTTTGAGCTTTGAACCTTTCTAAGCAGTCTCATGAAGCTTATGGAGCTTTTCTTAGAATAGTATTTCAAAAGTAAAGAGAGAGGGAGATTGCAAAGAAAACTAATTACACTGAAATAGTTATTATCAAAATATTGAAAATAAAATTGTCCTATAATAATTTTAGTCTAATTAAATAGCAAAATCTGATGACAAGTACAACTGCCAAAATGTTAAAGTTACTGTGGTTTTAAGTGATATTTTGAGATAGTTATAGAAGTCATGATGTGGTATAAGCATATCTGTGATTTCTATCACCAATATCCAATTACCCCACTGCCTTCAAGTCAATTCCAACTCATCACAACCCTCCATTGGGTTTCTGAAGCTATAAATCTTTACAAGAAGAGGCAACCTGTTTTTCTCCAACAGAGCAGTTGTTGGATTCAAACCATTGACTTTTCAATTAGTAACTCAAAAATAAATGGTTAAGTCTTCAGAAAACGACCAGAGGTTGTTTTCTACACTCATACTGGAAAGAAATGTAGAGTTTCTCCTCAAAGTTTAGTGAAAATGGACATTTTGTTTCATTCAGATTTGTGAGACCTCAGAAATCTCCTCAAATCCCTATGAGGTATTTGTGAACTTCACATCAGAAATTCCAAAAAGTAACTTGAGACCTTTATTTTTGTTTAATGTTTCATTAGTTCAGCAAACACTTACTGAACACAACACGGTATGTGTTAGGCATTGTGCTACGTACTGGCTGCAGTGTGTTTACCCTGATAGTCAACCTGTGTTGTTAGGTGCCTTTGAGTCGTAGACAACTCATAGCAACCTTGTGAACAAAAGGCCTGAGCACTGTTCATAGAGTTTCTGGAGGCAAGCCATTTCAGAAGTGGATGCCACTCCTGCTTCAAAGCTTGTTTTAATCAGAAAGCTCCAGCAAACACTGTCCACCATGGATAACCATTATCACATTTGGCACATCAGTGTCACAGTGTGTAGCATCACAGCAACCACAAGTTACTTCTGTTCAGCAGTGCATAGACCAGTGCTATACCTAGGGAATCAAATATAAAAACTGACAGTGTGTGTTTGAAATTCTATAAGAAAATTCATGTGCAGGCACTTGCTTGAAACTCCTAAGTGTAAGATATTTTCTGAACCCTCCCTCTGGCTAAGTAGTTGGAAATAGATGTATACAATCGCATCACTTTATTTTTCTCCTGTAAATGTTTTCTCAGCATGCATGCTTGTTGAACTCTAGAGCTTTCCAATTAGCTAATATATTGGTTGGAGCCTAAGCATCTAAAAATAGATAATATTTAATGCAGGGAATGGTTACACAGATGTTGGAGGAGCCGATAAGTCAACAGGCAAGCTGACAAAACTGAAAGATTAAAGATGAAAATTCTTAAGACCTTTAAGCTCAAGAAACAAAAGGAAGGCATTATATTATCAGAGTCCAGAGTCTAGGAGAGCTCACTAGAAGTTGGAACACTGGTGGGCTAGCTTTCAATGGGAGTGGGAGCCACAAAAAATACACAGTCACAGCAGACAGAGAGGAAATGAAATGGCTTTTCCCTTCTTCCTATCCCCCCAACTTCCACAGTGTTTATTGAAGAAGCTCAGTTTGTTCAAACTCATTTTTTGTGCGAGCTTGAGAAGGATATCCTGTGGCAGTCAGCTCCTTACCCTACATAGCTGAGGCCGGGAAAATGAGAGGCTTGGTTTCAAAGGCAAACAGGCTCAGGACCAGCATAGCTGCACTCCTTCTTGATACACAGAGCTGTTCCCTGCTCTTACACTTACATGTTGTTGTGTGCTGTTGAGTCAGAACTGCCCATGGCTGACCCCCAAGAGTGCTTTTACATGTAGGGTTCTAAAACAATATGCTCACATAAAGCTGTATCTGTCCAATTTAGTAATATTGAAAAGACAAAATGTTTTGTTGAGGTGCTGGATTATCCTATAAAGTTTAGATATAAGTCCCTTATCAGACACGCAATTACCAAATATTCAGTCTATGGGTTTCCTTGTACCCTGTTGTAGAAGGGGTTTTGTTTTGTTTTGTTAAAAAAATGTGGAATGCTTCATGAATTTGCATGTCATACTTGCTCAGGGCCCAGGCTAATCTTCTCTGTATCGTTCCAGTTTTAATATATGTGCTGCTAAAGCGAGCACTGGAGAAGATTTTTAATGTGCATAGGGATTTGATTCTTAGAAGGTCCCATTCATCTATTTTATTCTCTTCTGGTT
>NW_006399851.1:12102465-12140892 GCF_000299155.1 Elephantulus edwardii | reverse complement strand
TCCTTTCTCCATCTTATTGAAGAAAGGAATTGGTATTTGTATTGGGATTGCACTGAACTTGTAGATTATTTTGGTAGAATTGTCATTTTCACAATATAGTCTTCCTATACATGAGCATGGTATATTCTTCCAGTTCCTCAAGTATCATTTTGTTTCTTGTAGTAATGTTTTGTATTCCTTACAATAGGTCTTTTGTGTTTCTAGTTAGATTTACTCCCAAGTGTTTAATCTTGTGATTAACTACTGTAATGGATATTGTTTTCCTTTGCTCCATTTTTTAAAATGAGCATTGAGACACAAGTCTCTGATGACTAAAGACATTATCCAACTTACTGTTGACTATGCAACACTACTTTAATTGGCATATATATTTCTATCACTACTAACTTAACTTTAACATGTGTTTGGTGGTCATTTGAATGTACTCTTTGGTGAGGTATCTCTTCATGTCCTTTACACATTTCTTCATTGGACTACTTACCTATTTTTGTTGTTGAATTAAACTCTTTTTAATTAAAAGTTCTTCAGCACACACAATCCATTTGTATTTGGCTATCTCCATTCTTCAGTATAAGAAATAAGAAATTTTACTAAGAAAACCAGGTAAGCAACTGATTATGCTCTTTGAACACTGAGAATTTAAGAATTTGATCAGGCCTTTTATTTAAAGTGTCTATTATCATTAAAATAAGCTGTCTCATACCATAGTCTTTATACTCTCTGTAAAAATTTCATACTGTTTAATAGCATTGATCTTTCAAAGCCTGCCTACAGTGGGAAATTTATTCTAGGTGCACACAGGTGACAGTTTGATTAACTGCTTCACCAGATCATGACAAGACCCTTAGCACCAGCTGAATTTTTATTGTCTTCAAGTCTAACCAGTCCAGACAATTCTCCTATCATTTCCTTTTCTTTCACCATTTCTCTGAGAATCTTTTTCCTACACTACTTCATTTCTGAATCAGTCAGAGTTCTTATTGCAAAGACTAAACTATGTCAAAATGAATATATTAAAGGTGTCAAGAGGCTCATAGAATCTCTAGTAAGGCTAAAGAGTCAAGTTTATGGTACCTAGGGAAAGCATTCACTTAAAATCTTCTCCTAAATGACATTGGAGAATTTCTTATGCTTCCCATGACTTCTGACAAGTGTTGTTGTTTGTTGTCGAGTCAGAACTGATCTAGAGCTGACCCTCCAGCAGGTTTTTAGAAGCAGTAAGTCTCATTGGAAGAGATTGCCCATTCTTCTCCTGCAGAGCGACTGGTGGATTTGAACCCAACACCTTTAAGATTCTCATCAGTGGACCAATTAGCAGCATCGTGATATATGGTGAAGAGATTGAGATTATAAACAGTTTTAGTTTGCTTGGCTCCACGATGAACACTCTTGGCATCAGCAGCCAGGAAATCAAGAGACATATTGCATTGGGAAAGTTTGCTGTCAGAGACCACTCCAAAGTACTGAAGAGCAACAATGTCAGTCTGG
Organism: Elephantulus edwardii; assembly: GCF_000299155.1. Lineage (NCBI taxonomy): Eukaryota > Metazoa > Chordata > Mammalia > Macroscelidea > Macroscelididae > Elephantulus > Elephantulus edwardii. Next base: position 12,139,404 of record NW_006399851.1, on the reverse strand, counting down.
AAACTAAGGTGCACCTGATACAGGCCATGGTCTTTGCAAACACTTGCTATGTATCAAGAGCTGAACGATGACAAGGGATGATAGAGAATTGATGCCTTTGAGCTGTGGTGTTAAACAGTATTGAAAATACAATGGACTGCTAAGACAATGACTAGGTTTATCCTGGAGAGGGTTAAACCAGGTTGCCCCTTGGAGGCAAGGATTCTGAAGCTTCACCTGACATACTTGGGACAAGTTGCAAGGAGGGACCAGTCCTTGTAGAGTGACATCATGCTTGGGGTGGGAGGAGAGACAGCACAGGAGAGGAAGACCCTCCATGACTAGAGTAATGGAGGTAGGTGTATCAGAGACAATTAGATTGGCACAGGAGAGAGAAAGGGTTTAAAGCTGTTATACATAGGGTCTATGAATTGCAGGCGACTAGATGGCACATAACTACAACACCCTTTGAGATTGCAGCACAGCTTCTGACCACTGGGAATTGCTCCTGCCTGGAGCAATGAAGCCTGGGAAAGTAAAGATCAGGCATTTCCGTTTCTGTAGTGCAAGGTACACTCAGTGATACTTATGAGGTAAGAAAATCCAAACACAGAGGTTTCAAAATCTGAACAAGCAAAAGGAAAATATTCACTGTATCTTGTAATAAACTAGAGCAGTGAGAGAGAATCACACTCTTTTACCTTTTTTGCCCCTAAGAAGACAAGGTCATCCTGAAAGTCACTGTAGCATTTTTACAAATGTGTCTATTTCCTGAATGGTATTAATTGAATTGTGTTCCACCTTGCCCCAAATATATCTGTGAACCCTAAACTCTATGTCTATATCTATAATCCCATCAGCAAATGGATTGACTTATTATATTGATAAGGCAGGACTAGTATAGGATTTATCTTGAGCCAATCTCAATTAATAGATATGAAGAGATTAAACAAGGAAAACAGACATGAGATGGAGTAAAACAGATGTCAAAACACATAGTGATCTCCAAGGAGCCAAGAAGCAGAGGCTGAAGAGATAAGGGCCTGCCTACAGAGCCACACAGAGAAAAGGAGGGGGGGGGGGAACCAACCCAAACTTTCTCGGTATCCAGTTCTCTGAATTCAGACACCTAGATTCCTAAATTGTGAAAGAACTCATTTCTGTTTGTTAAAACCATCCCTTGTGTTATTTCTGTTATCATAGCATGAAATAACTAAGACCCTGGGTCTCAGAGTGAATTACATTTCAAAGTTCCTCACATTAACATCAACAGCCAATTTCCCTTCTCTCTCTGGTGGTCTAAGTGGGTAAGGATTTACTGTGCCAACCCAAAGGCTCACATCTGAATTCACCAGCTGTTCCTCAGGAGAAAGATGGGCAATCTCCTCCCACTTGGTGGACAGCCTCTAAATATTCAGTGGAGGGTCAGATATGAGTCAGTTCCAATTCCCTGTCACACAACAATTTAGCACAAGAGCTTGTCTACTTTTTTGTTTGGGTTCCAACCTCTGCTGACAGTGATTTTTTTTTAACCACATTCTAAGAGAAAGGAAGACACAAAACAAATAAGGGCAATTGGAAATAAAAAGTTAGTGTTCAAATTTTTACAGAAACATATTTTAACAGGAGCATCTGGATTAGAGAACAGAAACAAATAAAATCTGGTCCAATAACTCCAATGAATTCCTCCTGCCCATGCTGCACCACTTTGTGATTGTGCCCCAATCTTTCATTCTGACTTTTCTCTCATTCTTCTCTTTCTTGTTCTTCTCCAGCTCAAACTCCTTCCCATCTCAAAGCCTTTGCACTTGATGTTCCCTATCCTCCATAATCCTCCCATGGATTGAAAACCATGACACCATTTTAAACATTCTACCTAAAATACACACTCTCTCCCCAGTCACTCAACCTCATCATTTGTGTTTCCATTATATATTGTTCCCACCAAAAGCTTGTGAGCTATCAGAGATCATGCATCTTGCTGGTCACATTCATTGTTATCCTCAGTGTTCTATGCTGTCAACAGGTTTTCCTAGCTATGAGTCGCAGGCGACTCGACGGCACATAACAACCAACAACAACATGATTTAAAGCATAGTGAAGGACTAGCTAAGTCCACACTGACATCAATGAGCAGTGGACATGTCAGGAAATTATTGTACTCAGTGACACTCCAAGGGTTTAAGGGTATCTTGCATTTTCCTCTTTTCTAGAGATTTGTCTCCTTCCTTTTTAATTTTTGCCAGAAGATAAAAAGAAAAAAACAATAGATCAGGTGAAGAAGGTCCAGCCCAGGAGAATCATGGAGACATTGTAGCATTAAAAGATGTACTCGTTTCCGGGGAGCTCTGGTGGCCTAGTGGCAAGGAGCTGCAACTACAATCCCAGAGGTGCACGGTTTGAATTCACCAGATACTTTGCGGGGGAGGGAAGGAGGGACAATTTCCTCCTGTACCAGTCAAATCTGATTTGACGGTACACTCACACAAAAATAACACAATTTAAAAAAAAAAAGATGTATTAGTTTCCCAGGGCTGCAATAACAATATATCACAAATTGTGTGGCTTAAAAACGACATAAACTTAATGTCTTGACTAAGGCTAGTGATCCAAATTCAGGGTGCCAACAAGGCCTTGTTCTCTCTGAGAAACCTAGAAAAGAACCTTCCTTGCCTCTTCCCAGCTGCTGCTGTTTGCCAGAAATTCTTGGCATTCCTTGCCTTGTAGATATATTACTCCAAGCTGTGCCTCTGTCATATTCACATTCTCTTCGCATGTGTCTACATTCAATTCTACTTTTCTTTTAATGATAATAATCACACTGGGCTTAAGTTATACTTCAATCCAATATAACCTCACATTTACTTGGTTGCATCTACAAGGATCTCAATTTCAAATAAGATCATTTTCACAAGTTCCAGGTTATATCATACATTTGGGGTCGGGTGGGGGGAATGTCTGCTATTCAACTCTGTACACATAGGGGTTTGGTTATCTTAAAAAAATTTTTTTTAAATCCCAAAGTAAGGAAAGTACTCGCCTGCCAAATAAATCTCACCAAAAAGGCAGGTAAATTGGAAATCCCCCCATTCTGGCCTTTCCATATCATCAGAGACGGCCGCATCTGCCTGCTTTTCTGGTCTGGTGAAAACAACACTGCGTTCAGTCTCATTAAATTTCAGGACCAGCAGCAAATAACAGAACAGGTTCCAAGTCTGCTGCTTCCCTTGTCAGTGTAGCAGTAGCTTTGGCAACTTCCTCCTTATCTCACTACTCTACAGCTATTTTTATACTGGCATCAGAAAACATATTATTTGCAGAAATGCCTGCGGATCCTATGTCATTTAGCAGAAACAGAAGATATTTTCAAAGAACCATATTTCTGTAGAGTTTTTGCCACAAAGACTGTACAGCAACGATCTGCCAGGTTGTGTGGGTGTCAAAACAGGCTTGGTGATCTATTCTTCAGTTCTCCCTTAGCTGTGCAAATAGCTCTTCAGGTCTGCCCTTCCTCAGATCTTGGGCTTTAATCCAGATCAACTTGTAAGCTCTAAGGAGACAATTCTTTCAGCCATTCTCTCATCTACTCTTTGGGGCTTTATTGGACAGATACAAGTATCAGGGCTCTTTGGAGCTCTTACATTAGATGATCTAGAAATGTACAATTGTAGGGATAATGTGAATCTCTTGCTTCTGGGTCACGGTCTCCTGTATTAGTTTATAAACTCCTGGAAGTAGACATGCAAGAGATTCTATGCCAAGGAGGGGAGGAAAAGAAAGGAGGCTAAAAGAAAAGAAGATAGAAAGGCTCAGAAAGATGAGGAAGGAAGGAGGTTGGATAGGCACAGTTCTTAGGAAGTCTTAGCTAGGTTGATGGAAAGGTTTTGAGGCAGAGCCCTCACACATCAGAGGAGCCATGCCTCTTGTGGGAGTTGGTCCACAGGAGCAAACCTCACTATACTAATTATATGACTAGGAGCAGCCTCCCAGAAGCATGGATAGTAGTCTGTCAATCCTGTTTCCAGCAGCAGAAAAGCTGAGTCATAGATTTCCAAGGCTATCATGATGCCCCACTCAGTCTTCCTAAAGACAGGAAAAAAAGGTGCTTTTTAAAAAAAAATTGTTTCCCTTAAAGTTCTGAAATCTCAAAGTTTCTTATCAATCACCATAGGAAGAGACCCAGGGGTCAGGCTCCACTGCAGAAATCATACCTTTCTCACCCAGAAAGCATACACCTGCATCTGTGCAATCCAGGTAAATTTCTGCAGGCTCTTCCTAAGGCACTTTTTATTAACTAAGAAAATTAGTCTACTGAACTTAGTAATTTGAAAACCGTTAAAGTGATAACATCAAGGATATAATCTATGAAGAGAGCAAAAGGTCATTACAAAGACAGAGAGGGGGTGAAAAAAGACTAAAATGATGTCAGATGAGACTCTAAAAAATGGCACTAGAAGGCTGAGAAACCAAAATAAAGGGAAGAAATAATGAAGTGAAAGAGATGAAGAGAAGATTTCAAAGGGCAGCTCGAGAAGGCAAAGCAAAGAAAGGTATTCTAATGAAAAGCTATAAGTTTCTTTGATGCTAAACATTGTGATACTGATGGGTCAAATGCGATAATGGTTACCCATGGTGAACAGTGTTTGGTGCAGCTCCTGGATTAAAACAAGCTTGGAAGCAGGAGTGGCATCCACTTCTGAAATAGTTTACCTCCGGAAATTCTATGAACTTGAAGAAATGACTAAAGTTATACAAGTGTTCAGGTCTGTTGTTCATAGGGTTGCTATGAGTCATCTACAACTCAACAGCACTTACCAACAACAACATAGTTGGAAAAATCAAAAGGGAAGCATTCACCATCTATTCTCAAACTGAGAGAACTGAAGAACAAATTCAACTTCAAGACGCTAAAATCTTGAATGATCCAGAAAGTATCAAAAGAAGATGGAACGAATACACAGAGTCATGAACCAAAAAGATTTTGCTGGAAAACAAAATTAAAAAAAATAATAATTATCTGGTATGCAACTATTTCAGGAAGTTGCAAGAAATCAAGAACCAATGGTAATAAAGGAATAAGTTCAAGATCCTCTGAAGACACTCATATGACTTAAGGTCCCAAGAATTGATGGAATACCAATTGACGTATTCCAACAAACAGATGCAGCTCTGGACATGCTCACCAGGTTATGCCAAGAAATATGGAGGACAACTACCTGGCCAACTGACTAGGAGAGATCCATATTTCTTCCCATTCCTAAAAAAGGTGATCTAACTTAATGAAGAAATTATCAAACATGCAAGCAAAATCTTACTGAAGATTATTTTTGTTTTTTAAATGACTGGAACAGTACAACAGAGAACTTCCAAAAATACAACTCAGGTTTAGAAGAGGCAGTGCCACTAGGGATATCAGTTCTTGTGTCAAATCTTGGCTGAAAGCAGAGAGCACTAGAAGGATGTCTTCTTGTGCTTCTCAACTATGAAAAGGCATTTGACTTTGTTATTTGTGGTTATTTTAATAACCACAAGTTATGGCTAATATTGAGAAGAATGGAAATCCCAGAACACTTAATAGTACCCATGAAAAATGTATACCTACACCAAGAAGCTGTTGTGCAAACAAAGCAGAGAAGAGAGCACTGCATGGTTCAAAAATCAAGAAAGGAGTGGATCAGGGATGTATTCTTTCTCTATGCTTTTCAATCTATGTGTGGAATAGCTCATTTGAGAGGCAGTACTTTACAAAAAAGAGTGTGGCATCAGAATCAGAGGAAGATTCATCAACAACCTGCTTTGTGCAGACAACACAACATTACTGACTAAAAGTGAGGAGGATTTGAAGTGCTTGCTGTAGAAGATAAGGAATACAGCCTTCGATGTGGATTTCATCTCAACATCAAGAAAACAAAAATCCTCCCCATGGGGACAATAGGCAGTATCATAATGGAGAAACGATTGTAGTTGTTAACAATTTCCTTTTACTTGGATATATATAGCCAAAACCCTTGGCACCAGCACTAAGGAAATCAAAAGAGAAACTGCATTGGGAAATCTGCTATCAAGGAACTCTCCAGAGTGATAAGGATGTCAGTCTAAAGACTAAGGTACACCTGATCTCAGCCATGGTCTTTTCAACTACTTGCTGTGCAGCTGAAAACTGGACAATGACTAAGGATGACAGAAGAATTGATGCCTTTGAGTTGTGGTGCTGGAGAAGAGTCTTGAACATACAATAGATTGCCAAAAGGACAAACAGACCTGTCCTAGAGAAAGTAAAACCCAGGTTCTCCTTGGAAGCAAGGATGGTGAAATTCCATCTCATCTACTTTGGGCATGCTGTCAGAATGGTCAGTCCTTGGAGAAGAAAATCATGCTTGGAAAGGTAGAAAGTCTTTACAAGACAAGAAGACCCTCAATGAAATAGATTGACACGGTGGCAGTAGCAGTGGAGTCAAGTGTGTAAGAGATGATGAGGTTGGCTCAGGGTAGAGCAAAGTTCAGAACCATTGTTCATCAGATCACTCAGTCATAGTTGGCTTGACTACACATAAAACAACAGAAAGGGAGCCCTGGTGAACTAGTGGTCAAGAATTGCTCTGCCAACCCGAAGGCATGTGGTTTGAATCCACCAGCTGCTTCATGAGAGAAACCTGAGCAATCTCCTCCTATGCAATTTACTGCCTCTGAAAACTCGCTGGAGAATCAGCTAAGAGTCATTTCCAGTCAGATGGTACACAACAACAACTAAAAGAGAAATCTTTTCAGAGGAAGAATTCTTATTCATGGACTTTGGAAGAGAAAATAAGTGCTTCCTACCTTTTTATTCCCCCCCACACACTGCATTCCTCTACATGTGTCTTTTCATATGCTGTTGTACTTTTTGTACTGCCTGCCGTGACTTTCTGCCTCTTCTCCTCCAAACCCTCATCCATCCTGCTCCATGAGCATGAACCTCCTGTCTGCAGCTCCCCCAGCTTCCCCAGGCCAGGAGTGCAGCTCTTGAAACTATGTTGCAACAGTTCTTTGCGTCTTGATTACAGTTTCTGTCACATTTCATAAAAATTATTTGTTTCTATATTTGTGTCCTCTTCTAGATTGTAAGATTTCTATACTCTATTGTTTTCTTCTTTCTTTAAAAGAGGGAAACATTGATGCGTTTCCATAAATGTACTGATGAATCCTCTTGTTCTGCAGCCATGACTAATTAATTCATCAACCAGTGAAGCCGTTTACTTTCTGAGTCATGGCAAATTTCTACTACGTGTTTTTAGAAAGCATAAACTCTTATCAGAAGCAAAACCACACACTTATCCAAATGCAGTACCACAGAGCTGATTCCAACTCAGTCTGTAGGACAGAACAGAACTGCCCCAAAAGGTTTTCTAGACTATAAATCTTTATAGAATCCTATTGACTCTCTTTTGCCTGAAAAGCAACTGGTGAGTTCAGGCTGGTGAGTTCAGGCTGGCGACCTTTAGTTCGTAGAAAAATTCTTCACCACCATGCCACCAGAGCACTTAAACACACACACATACGCACACACGAACCCACAAATTGGCTCTAAACTAATGTTCAACATAAAAGCAGTTGGTATTATAATATTATGAGCATCATAAAAAGCAAAAACAAAACAAAATATATCTATAATTCATCCCACAAATATTTCTTGGTAAACTATTATGTGTCAGACAGTGTTCTGGGTGCTACCTTAGCTAGGAACCAAAACAGAAATAAAGTAGAGTGGAGTGATGGGAAGTGGTGAGGAAGCCACATTAGACAAGGGATCAGGAAAGATGTCTCTTCTAGTTTGTTCAGATCTAAAACATATGAGAAGCTCTGAGGGAATAGCATCCCTTGTTGAGAAAACAGCTGGTTCAAAGGTCCTACGATACACAGACCATGCACACAAGGAGTGATAGAAGAGCTCAGACAGGCAGGCAGGGCTCTGGTTATGAAGGCTTTGTGAAACAGCATGAGGATCTTGGAATTTATCTTTCTTAAACTGAACGGTCATTGAAGGATTGTAAACTAGCAAATTATTTGATCTGGTTTATGTTTTTAAAGGTAGCTGTGGATAGAGCATGCAAAATTAATTGTTGTTGCTATTGTTGTTGTTCTGTACCATCAAGTCAGAATTGACCCATAGCTAACCCTTCAGATAGTTTTCAGAGGCAGTTAATTGCATGGGAGGAGACTGTCCATCCTTCTCCGGTGGAGTGGCTGGTGGATTCAAACCAGATGCCTTCAGGATTGCAGCGCAGCTTCTTCTTACCATTAAGCCAGAGGGATTTTTCCCCCCAAGTTCGCACCCTCAAAATACAACAAACTAGGTGAATTAAAACAACAGAAATGTATTGTCTTTTAGTTCTGATGGCTCACTCCTCAGTTATTGCCGTTGGCTGGTAAACCAACTCATAGCACACCTTCCAGCAGGTTTTAAAAGTTGTAAATCACATGGGAGGAAATCTCCCATCTTTTCCCCAAGCCTCTAATACTTTTTTTCTTTTGAAACACACTTGTGTGTTTGAACCATCACCAAAGCTTAGCAACGCAATGTCCTTTGTCCTACACTACCACAGCTCTCTAGATAGCAACTAGATATAACTCAGCTTGCCATGAAGTCAGCATCGACTCACAGCTGACACTTCAGAGAGTTTTCAGAGGCTGTAAATTGCATGGGAAGTGATTGCCCATCTTTCTTCCATGTAAGTAGACAAGATATTGTTGTTGAGTTCCATCAAGTCAACAACGACTCATAGTGATCCTACAGACAGCCAATCCTACTACTTGCCCCAACCTATTCCTTCCTCTCCATCTCTTTTAGGCTGGAGCCCATTGTTAGTCTTAAATCAAGCTCTTCTCAGGGCCATGTTCTCTTGAAAGCTCTAGAGGAAGATCAATTCTTGCCTCTTATTAGTTTCTGGTCTTTGCTATCACTTGGTATGCATCAGAGAGTTGAACAATGACCAAGGAGGATAGAAGGAGAATCGATGCCTTTGAGATGTGATGCTGGAGAAGAGTACTGAGGGTACCATGGACTGCTAGGAAAACAAACAGATTCATCCTGGAAAGGGTCAAACCGGGCTGCTCCTTGGAGGCAAGGATTCTAAGGATCTGTCTACCATACTTTGGACATGTTGCAAGGAGGGACAGGTCCTTGGAGAAGGACATCATGCTTGGTAGGGTGGAGAGACAGTGCAGAAGGGGAAGGCCCCCTATGAGGTGGATTGATTCAGTGACTGGGGTAATCAGGATGGGTGTATCGGAGACAGTGTGATTGGCACAGGACAGAGCGGAGTTTAGGGCTGTTGTACATAGGGTCACTATGAGTCACAAGCGACTCACTGGCACGTAACAACAACAACCACATTAGTTTCTGGTGATTTCTTGATTTGTAGATGTTCCAGTCCAATCTCTTCATGTAGCTAATTCCCCTCTATCTTCTCTTATATAAGGACGTAATTCATATCAGACCAGGACCCACCTGAATTCTTACAACCTCATATTGACTTAACATCTTCAAAGATCCTATCAACACATCTTTTAGGGGAATACAACTCAATTCTTAAGAACAAGAGAGTAAGTAGAAAAACTAGTTATGAGTCATTGCAAAAATTTACATAAGAGTTGGTGAATATTTAGTTTAGGGAGTATGAGTGGAGTTCAAAGAGGCCCTGGTGGTGTAGTGCATTACTTGTTGGGCTGTTAACAAAAAGTCAGTGGTTTGAATCCACTAACTCTATGGGAGAAAGATTCTTTAAAGATTTATAACAGTGAAAACCTAATGGAAGGCCATCATGGGTCAGAATTGACTCAAGAGCTGTAAGATTTTAGTGGAATTCAATGTTCAAATACACAGGTATTATATATGGACACAAGTAAAGAGCCTTGGTGAAACAAACAAGCATCAGCAGCTAACCAAAAGGTTGGTAGTTCAAACCTACCCTGCCCCTTCATGTGAGAATAATAGTAGAATCCTATGAAACAGTTCTTCTCTGGCACATATGAGGTCACCATTAATCCAAATGGCTTGACAGCAACTAATAACAGATGTGTAGGCATGCACAAATACATAAACATACACATTAACATTCAGGAAAAAAATTAATTCTGTGACCTAGGACCTCTCTCGTATTATCTCAATTATGCACTTGTGAGAAACAATTAAACATAGCAAACCAATTTCTATCCCTTTCCTCTACTCTCAGTTCCCTAATTATCATAGGAAATGATTAAACTGAGCAAAAAAGAGGGAAAGAATTTCAGTTTGAGAGTCTGGAAGGATGCAGATAATAGGAACGTGAAGTCTAGCTTCAAGATTGCTTTTCTGAAGTATAGTGTGAAATGTAATGTATATGAACTTTGTAAGCAAACCAATATGAAATAGAAATTACAAGAAATAAAAAATTGCTTTACTTTGCAGATAATAGAAACATGAAGTCTAGCTTCAAGATTGCTTTTCTGAAGGATAGTGTGAAACATAATGTATACGAACTTTGTAAGCAAACCGATAGGAAATAAAAACTAAAAGAAATAAAACATTGCTTTATTTCTTCATTGTCCAAATCTGCATGCATTTATATCTGATATCATGATTGTTTTCCCTGTCAGGATATTCTGATTGAATTAATATGTGAGTGTTTTGAGTTTGCAACAAGTTAACCAGCTGTTCTATTTTAAAAGTCTTACTAGACAAGACACAGGTTCCTGATGGATTTCCCTCTCTCCAGTACAGAGAACTCTGGTGGCATAGTCTATGGAGAGCTGCGCAGCCCAGCCAAAACCCACCCCTCTCTGGTGGTTCATATTCACCAGGAACTCCAGGGGAGAAAGATGAACAATCCTCCTTGTCACCTACAGCCTCTGAAAAGCCACTGTTCCAAATTGACAGCAATGAGTTTTGAATACAGACTCACTGCCATTGAGTTGATTCTGACTCGTAGAGACGCTATAAAAAGAGCAGAATTCCCCAGGGGACTTCTCAGGCCTTCAAACTTTATGGAAACAAATTGTCTCATCTTTCCTCCAAGGAGCAGCTGATGGGTTCAAATTAATGACCTATGGTCAGTGAAATTCTTAAACTAACTCATGAAGGCTCCTTCTCTCTGGTCTAATCCTTCCAGATTAATTCAACACATTGTTGTCAGAGTGCTTGGAGGTAACAGATAATTCTGTGTTCCTCCGTGTGTTATGGAATCTTCAAGAGGTCCCCATCACTCAGAATAAGGTGTCTGCTTCTTTCCTGCACACAAGACCCTGTACATCTATCACCACCTTATCTAAGGTGTCTGCCCTTGCTGTGTGCTTTTATTTTGCCAGAACTGAAGGAAGGCACTCTGCTGCTCACATCTTGTGTCTTTGCTCCTGTTTTTCCCTTTGTGTGGCTAGCCAAGCCTTCCTTACATATGTGTTCCTCAGGCCTCAGCACAGACTTGCTTACTCCACAAAACCTCCCAGCATCTCCCCAGGTTGTATTAAATGCCTTGTACTTCCTTAATATAAAAGAACAAAACCCCACACAATTAGCCCAATATGCAACATAATCATGATAAACATAGAAAAGATAACATTGTCAAGGATTTCCTTTACTTGGATCCACAATCAACATCCATGGAAGCATCAGTTAAGAGAAAAAGAAAAAAATAATAAAGGGGGGCAATCAGATGATGTCAGGAAAATCTGCTGCAGAAAAATCTTTCAAGTACTGAAAGTAAATATAGCAGCTTTGAAGGATAAGGTGTGGCTGACTCTTGTTGTTTGAGTTATGTGCCATCGAGTCTCCTGTGACTCACAGCGATTCCTGTTTACAATAGCTCTGAACTCTGCCCTATCCTGAGCCTGTCTCACTGACTCCAGCACACCTACCTTCACTACCCTAGTGACTATGTCAAGCCATCTCATCCAGAGTCTTCCTCTCCGGTGCTGTCCCTCCACTCTTCCCAACATGATATTCTTCTCCAAGGACTGGTTACTCCTGGCCACAAGCCAAAAGTATATGAGATGGATTTACAAAATCCTAGCCTTCAGGGAGAAACATGGTTTTACCCTCTTAAATACAGATCTTCTTTTTTTTCTTGGTGGCTCATGATATGTATGTTCAGTACTCTTCTCCAGCACCACAACTCAAAGGCATTGATTCTTCTTCTGTCATCCTTAGTCCTTGTCTAGCTCTCTGATGCTAGCAAATAATTGTGAAGACCATGGCCCGGATTAGGTGCCCCTTAGGTCCTATTCTGACATCCTTACTCTTTAGCACTTTTGAGAGGTCCCTAAGAGAAAACTTCCCCAATGCAATTCGTCTTCTGATTTCCTGACTGCTGGTGCCAAGCGTGTTGATTGGGGAGCCGAGCAAGCTGACATCGTTAACAGCCTCAATCTCTTCTTCATCTGTCATGGTGCTGCTAATGGCTCAGTGGTAAGAATCTTTGTTTTCTTGATGTTGAGCTTCAATCCATATTGAAGACTATAGTCCTTCACCTTATTCAGCAAACACTTCAGATCCTCCTCAGTTTCAACAAGCAAGGTTTCGTCATCTGCATAACATAGGTTTTTGATGAGACTTCCTCCAACCCTGATGCTACATTCTTCCTCAACAAAGCCCAGCCTCCCTGAAAAATCTCTTCTGTATATAGATTGAAAAGGTCTGCCTGACTCTCTGAGCTGTTGTATTTTCAGTTGCTTCCAATCCAGTGAAAAGTTGGACAATGAGCAATAAGTATTGAAGAATGGATGCTTTTTAATTGTATTGTGGGATAATATTGAACAAACTGTGGATTGCCAAAAGGATGTAGAAATTTAACTTGGAAGAAATGGAATCAGAATGCCCTATAGAAGTAAGATGGTGAGACTTTGTCTCACAAGCTTCAGGCATGTTGTTAGGAGAGATTAGACCCTGGAAAAAGGATATCATGGTTGGTAGAGATCTCCAAAACAGAGGAATACCTTCAATGGCACGGCATGACACATTCATTGTAACAACTGTCTCAAACACAGCAGTGATTCTAAGTATAATGACTGGGCAGTGTTTCAGTCTGCTGTGCATTCGACTGGGCAGTGTTTCAGTCTGTTGCGCATTTATTTGCTGGCCACTGTGAATGAGAGCCAATTTAATGGCACCTAGCAGTGACAACTTGCCTTTACAGCAGTGATTCTTAAAGTGTGGCCCATGGAACCTCAGCAGCTTCCCTGAAACTTCTCCAGAGAATTCATATGGTCAAAACCATTTCCACAATGACACTAAGTGATTCTTTTTCTTTCTACTAATGATAACACAAAAGCTATATTGGATAAAACTGTAGGCAGCTTAACATAAATTAGGACAGTGACAGCAAACTGTATTAGTAGTCATTCCACCCTTTACCATGATCCACTAGACCCAAAACAAAGACCTCTGCTGTCTGAGCAATTCCAACTTACGGTGACCCTATGGGACAGAGCAGAACACTCCCTTAGAATCTCTGAGGCTGCTATGAATATAGAAGCAGACTGCTACAGATTTATTGTAAAAAGGAAAAGAGCCAATTATACTTAGCACTGTCCTTAATGAAGCAGTAAAAATTACTAATTTAATTTTCAACCCTTGAGTACACAACTTTTAAATATTCTGTGTGATGAAATGGAAGTCCATATGAAGAGCTTTTGCTGCATACCAATGGCTGTCTTAAGAAAAGGCCTGGTATAATTGTTTGAGTTACAAGATGAACTAGCTGGCTTTTTCCTAGAACACCACTTTTACTTGAGAAAATGACTAACAGAATCTGAGGTTTTAAGAATTGAACACTTAGCATATATTTTCTAAAATAGTAGCCAAGTGAGTCTGTTACTTCAAGGAAAATAATTGACATTAGTTGTCAATAATAATAAAATTTGAGTTTTCCAGAAAACATCAGAATTTTAGAAAAATATATGTGACACCACAAGCTTGGCAGCTTTCTACCACCTAAAAGTTTGTTCTGGTGAAATCAATGGTGCTATTAATGTATATGATAGGTCTGACTTATTGTGTAATGAAATGTATATACATTTGGAAAATCTGTGTGACTCAATGAGCCAATATTTTCCAGTGGCCAGTACATAATGCTATAAAATCATGCGTGGAGAAAAAGAGTCATTCAAACTGCAAAATACACCAGTAGATTTTAATGTAACATAACATAAAATGTTTATTGCAAGCTTCTTAAATTGTGTCAGACAATCAAAGCAATCCCATTTCAATAGGCTTTATATTTGTAAAGACTATAAAAATGCAAAGAAACAGGGGGCTCTGGTCGCCTAGTGGCAAGAAGTTGCACTGCAATCTCAGAGGTGCTTGGTTCAAATCCACCAGATGCTCTGCTGGAGAAGGAGCGGCTATCTCCTCCTGTACCAGTCAGATCTGATTCGATGGTACACACACAAAAAAAATAATAAAATAAAACAAAATTTTAAAAAATAAAAAAGAAATGCAAAGATACTAGAAAAGCTTAAAGAATGTTGAAAAAGAAGTTTAAAAACTCACACTTCATGATTTCAGACTTACTATTAAGTTTGCAATTAAAATAGTCTAATATTGATTTATAAATAGATATACAGATAAATCAAGCAGACTAGATAGTCAAGAAATAAATTCACACATATGTGGCAACATAATTGTGACCAAGGTGCCAGGGTAACTCAATTAGGCCTTGGATTATTCAAAGACAACCTTTTCAACAAATTATTCTAGAGCAGTCAGATAACTACGTGCAAGAAATGGACAGTAATTTCAATCTTTACCTTGTGATGTTGCGGTTGTTGTTGTTAGGTGTTGTCGAGTTGAGTACAACTCACAGTCACACTACAAACAATAGATCTGTCCTATCCTGTGCCATCCTCATCATCTCCAACAAACTTGAGCTCACTGCTGAGGTTACTATGGCAATCCATCTCGTTGAGGATCTTCCTTTCTCTCACTGACCCTTTACCTTTCCAAGTAGAGTGTCCCTTTTCAAGGAATAGCCCCTACTAACAATATGCCCAAAGTATGTGAGATGAAGCTTCACCATCCTTGCCTCTAAGAAGGCCTCTGGTTACATTTTCTTCAAGACATATCTGTTTGTTCTTTTGCCAGTTCATGAGAGGCCATGGTACAAGGAATATCATTACTGATGTAGGATTGATCTTGGCTGAAAGCAGAGAATACCAGAAGAATGTCTATCTGTGTTCTGTTAACTATGCAAAGGTATTTGACTGTGCCAAATCATAATACACTATGACCAACATTGAGAAGAATAGGAATCCCAGTACACTTAATGATGCTCATAGAAAACTTATACCTAGACCAAGAAGCTGTTTTTTGAAAAGAGTAAGAGACCACCGATAAAGATTTGTGTCAGGGCTGTAGTCTTTTCCCATACCTATCCAATCTCTAGGCTAAGCAAATCATTTGAGAAGCTAGACTTTATGAAGAAGAATGTGGCATCAAGGTCAGAGGAAGACTCATCAACAACTTGCATTATGTAGATGATAGAGTCATGCTTGCTAAAATGAGGAAGACTTGAAACACTTGCTGAGGAAGATCAGACTACAGCCTTCAATATGGATTATATCTCAATATCAAAACCACTAATGTCTTCACCCAAGGATCATTAGGTACATCATGATAAAGATTGAAATTTGAAATTATCAATTATTTCATCTTGGATCCATATTCAACACCCTTGGTACCAGCAGTTAAGAAATCAAAAGGCACATCCCTGGTGTACGCCTTTCCCAATTTTGAACCATGCAGTGTTCCTGTGCTCTGTTCTGACGACTGCCTCCTGGACCAAGTATAGGTTTCGCATTAGAACGATCAAGTGTTCTGGGATTCCCATTCTTCTCAGAGTCAGCCACAGTTTGTTATGATCCACACAGTCAAATGCCTTTGCATAATCAATGAAACACAGACATTCTTCTGGTATTCTCTGCTTTCAACTAAGATCCATCTGACATCAGCTACAATATCCCTAGTACCACGATCCCTTCTAAACGCAGCCTGGACTTCTGGCAGTTCTCTGCTGATGTGCTGTTCCATTCATTTTTTGATGAACTTTAGTAGAATCTTGCTTGCATGTGAAATCAATGATATTGTTCTTTAGTTTCCACACAACAGCCTTATATACATTACTTTTTATTCCACCTTTGGTAAATGTTTAGATAGCACAGTTTTTTTCACCATTACTGGAAATATTTGGTTAAAAAAAATATGTGCACATTAGTTTTATGGACAGGATTTTGACATTTAATGGAACTAGTCCTGGTAAAATTTATAAGGCCAGAAATACAAACATGTTTAGAGTTCATATTATCTACTGAACAAGTGCTTTTCAGAAGACTTACACTTCTGAGCTCAAAAAGGACCATTTTTTATACCTTTGGAAACGCTGAGCTTTAATATATGTATATTTATTTTTATGATGAGATGATTTCTTGGTATTTTTTAAAGAGATTTTATAATTCAGAGCAATTTTAGGTTTGCAGAAAAACTGTGCAGAAAGTACAGAGATCTAATTTCCCCCTCTAATTTCCACACACTCTTTCTCCCGTTATTCACATCTGACATTGTTGCTGTTATGTCCTGTTGAGTCAACTAACACTCATAGCGGACCTATGAACAATGACTTTTAACCTTGCCTTATCTTCACCATCTCTGACACACCTGCTCCCATTGCCACAGGCATCATGCGAATCCATCTCATCCACTGCCTTCCTCTCCTGCAGTGTTCCTCCACCTTACAAGTATGACTCTGGAGAAGTCCTTGGCAGCAGATTTTCCCAACACAACACATCTTTTTATGTCATGACTGCTGGTGTCAATTACTCAGGTACAATTGTAGTTACAAATATGTGAAATAAAGCTTTCTCACCTTTGCCAACAAGGAGCACTCTGGCTAACCTTACTTCAAAACATATCTGTTTGTTCTTTTGGCAGTCCATGGGATATTCAGTACTTTTTCCACAACACGACAACTCAAAGGCATCAGTTTTTCTCTGTCATTCTTATTCATTGTCTGGCTCTCAGGTGCATAATAAATACGGAAAAGACCATGGTTTTAATCAGGCACACCTTAGTCTTCATTAATTTAGAGAACTCCCTGACTCTGGAATTTCCCAGTACAATATGTTTTTGGATCTCTTGATGGTTGGTGTCAAGTGTATTTCTTGTGGATCCAATTAAGATGAAGTCATTGACCATGTTGTCTCTTTGTCCAGTGGTGAGAATTTTTCTTTTCTTGACATTGAGATGTAGTCTGTAAAGAAGGCTACTATGTTTAGTCATCTGCTGCAAGTGTCTTTCTTTCAACAAGCAAGAATGTGTTATCTGCAAGCTGAAGAGTCTTCTTCAATCCTAGTGCCACATTCCTCTTCGTAAGTCCAGCTTTTTTAATAATTTGTTCACCAGCAGATTGAATAGGTATGGGCATTGAATAGGCATTTTTCAAGGGTGTGTCAGGAGTTATGATGACACTAGGACATGTTACTAGGAGATGCTATTCTTTAGAAAAGGACATCATGCTTAGAAAGGAAGATCAGTGTAAGAGAGGAAGGCTCCCAACAAGATAGACTGACACAGTGACTGAAGCAATGAGCTCAAGTGTGTCAGAGATGGGAAGGACACTGCAGGACAGGATATGGTCCAGATCTGTTTTTCATATGAGTCATACTTAAGTCAATGGCCCCTAACAACAACAACAAACAGGTCTTTATATGGCTTGATGATTTATTTTTATTGCTGAATAATATTCCATTGTTTGAGTTTATTTACTCATCCACCCATTGAAAACATCTTGGTTGCTTCCAGTTTGGAGTAATTATTAATAAAACTGTTATAAACATTTCTGTGCAGGTTTTTCTGTGCACATATGTTTCATTTTACTTGGGTAAATACCTAGGAGCATGATTGCTGAATTGTATGATAAGTCTATATTTAGCTTTGTTAGAAACTACAAGACCTCTCTCCAAAGAGCTGTGCCATTTTGCATTCCCATCCACCGTGTGTGAGAGTTCCTTGCACTCCACATTCTCGCCTGCATTTGGTGTTCTCAGTGTTGTGAATTGTAGCCTTTTTAAAAGGTGTATCAGGAGTTCTGATGGCAATGAGATGGAAGTGCTCACTTGCCACCTGACAGATTGATAGTTCAAACCCACCAGCCACTCTGCAGGAGGAAGATGTCGCAGTCTGCTTCTGTGAAGATTACAGCCTTAGAAAACCTGTGGGGCAGTTCTACTCTGATCTGACAGGGTTGTTATGAGTTGGAATGGCCTCAATGGCAACAGAGCTCTGATACCGTAGTGGTAAGGCATTGTCCTACCAAGACAAAGGCAGAAGGTTTGAATCTACCAGTTATTCTGTGGGGAAAGATGAGCAATTTCCTCCTGAGCAATTGAAAACCCACTGGAGGGTCAGCTATGAGTTGGTTCCTACTTGACAGTACACAGGAACAACAGACCATCCGTCATGGGTTAGGTCTTTCAATATTTGTCTATCATTACCTCATTGTTTCAATTTCCAATTCCCTAATGACATGTGTTGTAAGTCAGTTTCTACTGGATAGCAATGAGTTTGAGAATGGCCTATAAAAGAGGTTTGGAAGGGGTGAAACGACAGTGTTGCTCAGTTTGGTGGGTGGAGGGGAGGGAGGAAGGAAATGGAAAAGATGTGGGCAAAAAGACAGGATAATGATGGCTGAGGTCCAATGGTGATTAATTTTGTGAAACATAATGTATGAGAATGATTATATGAAACGTAATGTGACTGAAGAATAGCGAGAAACACAATGTATATGAACTTTGTAAGCAAATCATTTTTTAAAAAAAAAATAAATAAAAAGGATCTGATAGCATTGTCTGTAGTGAGCTACCCAAAGGTATGTGTGTATCTCTGGTGGTTCAAATCCACTAGCACCTCCGAAGAGAAAGATGGCCATCCCTGTGGTTTAGAAACCTGCTATGCACCGTAAGCAACTTGAGAGCAGTAAGAGAGAGGGAAATAAAATACCAGACATTTTTCATGCACTTGCTCACCATCTGCCTACTTTCTCTGGTGAAGTTTCTGCTCAGATCTTTGTTGTTTGTTTCCTTTCTGTTGAATGTTAAGAGTTCTTTCTATATTTTGGATACAAATCCTTTATGAGAAACATGTTCTCAAAACTCTTAATCTCTCTTTCTCTTAATCTGTGTTTTGTCTTTCCATACTCTTAACAATATCTTTCACAAGTCAAAAAAGTTTGCAGTTTTAATGAAGTACAATTTTTCTTTTTTATAGTATCTATAAAGACATTGTTAATCCCAAGTCTCCTAGAGTTCTCAGATGTTAACTTCTAGAAGTTGTAAAGTTTGGGGGATTAGTTGATCTACATAAGATTACTAGTCATTTTGAATAATTTACTGCCAGAGTATTTTGATCTTGATAAAAGATGATAAAAAAAATACATTCCTGTAGAAAATTTACTGTCCTGATGTGACAAAACTCTTTTTTTTCAGTCAGTCAGAATAAAAAAAGAAAAATGTTTAAATTACCATTCTTAACTTGAGGGGTTTATTTTCCTCCTTGATTATAAAAGCTACTGCTTATTTAACTTTAAAGTAGGCATAAAGCAAAATCTTTGGTCAAGGGAAGCTGTTTTTCTTTGTTGCTCAAAAAGAATTCAACATATTGTTAGGTATCATCGAGTTATGTACAATTCATAGCCTGAACTCTGCCCTGTCCTGTATCATCCTCATCATCTCTGACACACTAAAGCCACTGCTGAAGTCATCATGTCAATCCATCTCATTGGAGCCCTCCTCTCCTTCACTGACTCTCTATCTTTCCAAGCATGGTGTCCCTTTCCAAGGAACAGCCTCACATCGTTATGTGTCCAGTGTATGAAAGATGATGCTTTTCCATCTTTGCCTCCAAGAGGCACTCTGGTCACACCTTCTCCAAGACATATTTGGTTTTTTTTGCATTCCATGGGACATTCCATATTCTCTTCCATCACTACAGCTCAAAGGCATCAACTCTACTTCTGTCATCCTTCTTCATTGTCCAGCCTGAATCAGGCACACCTTAGTCTTCAAGCTGTTGCCATTGCTCTTCAGCATTTGAGAGCGATTCCTGACAGTGGACTAAAAAATAGTAAATAGTATTCTGGGAAATAAAAAAAAATAATAATGATTCAATATTTTTAAAGTGTATTTATCCATTGGGAAGAATGATTTTAATATTGGAAGAAAGGTTTCTAGAAGTGTAAATACAACTAAAGAAAGCTGGTTCCATTTTACACACCCCTGGCAAGCAACTGCTCCTCTAATCAGAAGACTTTCTTATTGATTTCCACATCTCTTGTGCTGGGAAGCTAGAAATTAACATTTACAGGGCACTGACTTTCCTATTGAACTCTTCTAGTTACAAATATCTCATTTGCTCACTAGTCTACCTCTTAAAGGGCTCCTGTTCATTTTACAGATTTATTTGAGCATTTAGAATCATGTGAAGTTTCAAATTATTTCTTTATGATCGCCTTACCCACTAACAGAAGAATGGAGAAGTTATAACAAGTTTTGACTTCAGAAACTCTGGTGCTCCTCTCCTTCACCCTACATGGACTTGACAGCTCAACAATCCTGCCAATTACATATGATTATTCTCAGGCTATAAAATTTAAGTTCAGAGTTGCTAAAGTTGAAATTAGGCCTATGGCAGAAGGTAAGCATGAATGCTTTTAGTTTCTCTTTTCGCTTAACAACTTTTACTAAAACATTATATATAAAGATTGGTATACCCGTTGTCATCAAGTTGATCCCAATATTTAGTAACCTTAAAGGACTGAATACAGTTGTCCCATAGGGTTTCCAAGCCTTTAACTCTTCAAGGAGGTAAATTACCCTATCTTTTTTTCCACAGGGCAGCTAGAAGGTTTGAACTGCTGAACTTGTGATCAGCAATAAAGCACATAACTATTGCACCATCAGGACTCCCTGTATACAGATATATTACATTTTGAAAATTAATAACATTATCATTGTTGTTGTTGTGTACTGTCGTGTTGGAACCAACCCATAGCCAACCTTCCGGCAAGTTTTCAGAGGCAGTTAATTGCACAGGAGGAGATTGTCCATTCTCCTGCGGAGCAGCCAGTGGTTTCAAACATCATGCCTTTGGTATTGCAGTGCAACTTTTTGACACTAGACCATCAGAGCAAAATCCATGGGATCGTTATGAGTCATAGTGGACTAAATGACACTTAACAACACCAACAGTGAGTTCCATGTTGGACTGCTAAAAGAAAAGCTGACAGTTCAAATCCACCAGTTGTTCCAAGGGAGAGAGGGATAGGCTTAGAAATTGATGGAGGGCCACCATGAATTGAAATCAAATCAAAGGTGGTAGATTTGAGGTTTTGCTTTGTCTACGAATACTAAGAACATTCCAAAGTTCTTATCATGCCTGTTTGTTCTGGTTTGGGGTTGTTGTTGTTTTTCCATTCATCCTGCGGTCCATGAAGAAAAACTATCAGCAGGAGAATTTTCAGCATTTTTGATTGGTCATTCACAGTTGACGGGCTACCGCCTGCTTAGCTCTTCTAGTTCAATACCCTGAAGGACACAGGCTCCTGAAGGACTTTATAAATATTTGTATGTCATTGATGAATACAAGTTACAGAATTTAATTCCAAAGAAAAATTCCTCCTGGGCTTCAGATGCAAGGCACGAAGACAAAGTGCCTCTCCTCAGGCTTCTCTCTCCCGTAACATACACTTGCTCCCAGATCAAGGTAACTAAGGCAGGCAGCAGCGCCTCCTGCAGACACACCTGAGAAATGCTATGAGGTAACCGGCACTGCCGCTCAGGATACTGTTTTCAGGCTGAGGTCTGCTCTCTTGTGGCCGGAGATGTTAATTGCACTTAGGGGAAAAAATTTTTCCCCTCCAGTGGTTATGTTTACCAAAGGAGTAAGAATGAGATCCAAATAACTAACCAAATAAACACAAGGGGTGGGGGGGATTACGTTCAGAAGGCATATGTTGAGATGTGGATGGGAAATATGGGAGATTTGGTTTCCACTAGATATTTACTTCTCCTTTAAGTTGTTCAAAAAGAAAAATCCCTCTGCCATCGAGTTGATTTCAACTGTCTTAGTTTGGAAGCTCTGGGGAAATTGATTGACCATGGGGAACCTTGCTGGTATTTGAAATACCCTTGGTGGGATAGCTTCCAGTATCATAGCATGACGCCACAGTATGGCAAACAGACAAATAGTGAGTGACGGGTCATTGTTACATGCCATTGACTCAGAACTGACTCATAGCTGACCTGCAGTGGGTTTCAGAGACAATAAATCACACACAGGGCAGTCGTACAACTTTCTCCCACAAAGAAGCGGGTATACTCAAACCTTCTGCCTTTGAATTGACAGCGTCGCGCATTACCACTGTGTTGGTGGTGTTGTGTACTGTCGAAACTCCCAGAGCTTCCTGAAATCAGCAGTTCCAGGCCAAATAAGGTATTCTCTGTTTATGGAGTTGAAACGTAGGAAGGTTAAAAACAGTCTGTCATAGTAATTTAATCTCTGCATATCACCAGAATTTGATAGGGGAAATGCTAAAAGCTATGAAGATAATGGGTAAAAGATAGAAGAACCTGGAATCCAGATTTTCTGCCACCCTCCACCACACCTCGATCATTGCAGTGTGCAATTGACTTGAATTTTTAAAACTATATGGTTTTTGTAACAGAAATAGGCTGTGTCAGAGAGTTGAACAGCAGGAATTCAGCAGGGACCAACAGTAATTGTCAAGCTAAGGGACAGCGTTGGCATTTGGGACTCTTAGAAAGGGCCCCACTGGGCTAAGAGGAAAGTTGGAGCACTTGTTCACTCACTCCATGGTTCTTCCCAATGCGGGTGTATTGCTGAGACAGGCTGTATGGTGGAGAGAGAAAGGCTCTGTGTGATGCAGGCAGAAAAGAGTCAAATAAAGGGAGAAACTTATTCCTTATGCCCCCAGCTTCCTGACCCCTCTGCTCCTACCCTCCCCCATTGGATCCTCATACACATTTTACTCGTTATCTTTCTACAATAACGGTCTTATACAGTATTTGTCCTTATGGGATGAAGTTAGTTCACTTAGCAAAATGCTTTCCAGTCCCTCCCAAGTTAGGTAGTGATTCTCAAAATCATTGCTCCTGCGTGCTGCATAATATTCCATTGCGTGAATGTAACATAAATTTTCAATCCATTCAATTATAGTTGAATAATTGGGCTGTTTCCATGTTTTTGTGATGGTGAATAATGCTGCTATGAACACTGGTGTACAAATCTCCCATTTGTGCCTCAGTTCTCATTTTCTCTAAGCACTGGTATGGCTGAGTCATATGCAATTCCTATGTTCAGCTTTTTGTGGAAGTACCAAACTGCCTTCCAGAGTGGTTGTACCATTTTACAATCCCACTAACAATGTATAAGAGTTTCTATTTCTCCATATCCTCTGTAACATTTATTACTTGCTGTCCTGTTGAACTTTGCCACTGCTACTGGGTTGTTACCCAGTATGGTAACAGTATAGGCTGGTAATCATAGGGTCACATAATTTGAAGGGTGAGTAAAGGAAATGGAAACGATCCCAGTGTGACAAACAGTGTATACATACTTAGTAAGTAACCAGTATAAAAAAAATTTTACTTTTTAAAAACCCCAAAATGTGTATGAATGATTGACTGACAAACAAATGTGCTTTGTAAAATTTCATTCAAGTCACAATAACATGTTAAAAAAAAAAAGACAGGGAAAATGGAATTGTTCTATCCCATCCGTGGAAGAAGCAACAGAAAAAGGCCTTAACATTAGCCGGGATTAAGATTGTTATTTTCCTTTTTATTGTTGTTGTTAGATATCATTGAGCTGAATTTGACCTACAGATACACTAAGAACAACAGATGTGACCCCTGTCCTATCTTGTGCCATCTGTACACTACCTGACACACTAGAGCCCATTAAAACAGTCACTGTGTTAATCCACTCAGTATCAAGGAAACAAAAATTCTTGCCACTGGCACAAAAATTTTTACCACTGGCAATATCATAATAGATGGAGAAAATATTGAGCCAATCCCCTAAGCCAATCTCACTGACTCCAACTTCCTCTACTTTGCCATCCCTTTACCCTTTCAAGCACGTCATCCCTCTCCAGGGAATGGCCTCTCCTTGAAACATTCCTTAAGTGTGTGAAGTGAAGCTTTATCATCTTCGCCTCCAAAGAGCACTCTGGCGGCACTTTCTCCCAAACATATTTGTTTGTTCTTTTACCAGTCCATGGGATGTTCAGTGCTCTTTTCCAACACCACAGCTCAAAGGCATCAATTCTTTTGTCATCCTTAATCATTGTCCAGCTTTCAGATGTATAGCAAATGATTAGAAAGACCATGTCTTGGATCAACTTCATTTTGGTCCTCAAAGGGACATCACTGTTCCTCCCTAAGTCAGGGAGAAGTCCGTGACTGCAGACTTTCCCATTGTAATCCTGATTTCTTGCCTGCTGGTACCAAACATGTTGATTGTGGATCCAAATAAGATGAAGTGGTTGACAGTTTCAATCTTTTCTCCATCTATTATTATATTGCCAGTGGTAGGAATTTTTTTTTGTGCCAGCAGTAAGAATTTTTGTTTCCTTGATAATGAGATGCAATCCATATTGAAGGCTGTATTCTTTGGGATTAGCTTAGAAACACTATAACCTGAAATGGTCACAGAAAGATTTCCTCAGGCCTGAAATTACTCTGGAATTCTATGTTGTTGTGGTTGTTTTGTGCCATCGAGTCACCTGCAACTCTTAGCAACCCTATGTACAACAGCCCTAAATCCCACTCTGTCCTGTGCCAATCTCACTGTCTCTAACATACCTACTCCCATTACCCCAGTCACTGAATCAATCCACCTAATAAAGGGTCTTCCTCTCCTGCGCTGTCCCTCCACCCTCCGCATGACGTCCTTCTCCAAGGACTGTTTCCTCCTTGCAACATGTCCAAAGTATGTCCAGACGAAGCTTCAAAATCCCTGCCTCCAAGGAGCAGCATGATTTAATCCTCTCTAGGATGAACCTGTTTGTTTTCTTAGCAGTCCATAGTATATTAAATACTCTTCTCCAACACCACAGCTCAAAGGCATCAACTCTCCTTCTATCCTCCCTAGCCTTTGTCCAAATCTCTGATGTATAGCAAGTGATTGTAAAGACAATAGCCTGTATCAGGCACACCTTAGTCTCCAGAGTGACGTCATTGCTCTTCAGTACCCTGGAGAGGTCCCTAACAGCAGACTTTCTCATCATGATATGTCTTTTCATTTTCTGGCTGATTGTGCCAAGAGTATTGCCAGTGGAGCCAAGCAAACTAAAGCTGTTAACAATCTCAATCTCTTAACCATCTATCCTAATGTTGTCAATTGGCCCACTGGTGAAAATCTTTTTCTTCTTGATATTGAACCTCAATCCATATTGGAGGCTGCAGTCTTTGACCTTATTCAGCAAATGTTTCAGGTTTTCCTCAGTTTCAGCAGGTAGGGTTGTATCATGTGCATAACACAGATTGTTGATAGGTCTTCCACCAATCTTGACCCCACATTTCTCCTCATAGAGCCGAGCCTCCCCGATAATCTGTTCTTCATACAAGTTGAAAAGGTATGGAGATAGGACACATCCCTGGCAGACATCTTTCCCAATTTTGAACCATGAGGTGTTTCCTTGATCTGTTCTGATGACTGCCTCCTGGTCTATGACACATAAGAAATTTGGCTGAGGGACATGGAGGTATCCTGGTCTGTCTAAAGTGGAGACACCAGAACACTGGCAGGCATGTGCACATGTCACATGCCCCACACAGTTTAAGGATCAAGCCTTTTGGAAAAATCCACAAATAACCGGAATCCTTTTCTCCTACTCGCATAGTTAGAATCCAGCTCATTAGTAGCAAGGATAGCAAGACTCTGCCTCATTTACTTGGAATGCTATCAGCAGAGACCTGTCCCTGGAGATTTTGCTGGGTGAAGTACAGGGTCAGTGAAAGAGAAGAAACTCCTCAATGAGACGGATTGACACAACAGCTGTAACAGTGGGCTCACACATGACAGCTGTTGTAAGGGTGGTACAGGCTTGGGCAAAGGTTTGTTCTTGTGTACATGGAATCTATGTGTCATAGCCAACTCTCCAGCTCCTTACAATTGAGTCAGTGTCTTCCAGATAATCTGTTTGCTTTGGGGGCAATTCCCACTCACAGTGATCTTGTAGGATGGAGTAGAACTATGCCGAGGTTTTCTAAGTTTGCAAATATTTTTAGAAGCAGTCTGCTATATTTTTCTCCTGAGGAAAAACCACCAAGCTTTCAGATGTTGTTCTGTGACATCGAATTACCTGCAACTCATAGTGACCTTATGTACAATAGTTCTGAATACTGCCCTATCCTAAGCCAGTCTCACTGACTCCGACACACCTAATCCCATTGCTCTAGTTACTATGTCAATCCATCTCATCTGGGGTCTTCCTCTCCTGTGCTGTCCCTCCACCCTTCCAAGGTTTATTTCCTTCTCCAAGGATTAGTTCCTCCTAGCCACATGCCCAAAATATGTAAGATGAAACTTCAAAATCCTTGCCTCCAAGGTTTCTCTCTCCTTGGTTTCACTCTTTCCAAGGCAGACCTATTTGTTCTCCTAGTAGTCCATGGTATGCTCAACACTCTTCTCCAGCACAACTAAAAAGCATCAGTTCCTCTTCTGTCATACTTAGTCACTGTCCAGCTCTCAGATGCATAGCAAGTAATTGTGAAGAACATGGCCTGGATCAGGCACACCTTAGACTCTAGATTGATATCATTGCTCTTGAGCTTTTTAACCACCTTGTCTTCTTTGCCAGCTCCCAGGTATTCATCCAAATTAGAAAAAAACAAAACAAAATTCTCCCTTTTCAGACTGTCACTTTTTTCTTTCCCGTCCCTTCCCATTTCCATTTTAAATCTTTTAGAAGAAAAGAAGTAAAACTATCTGAAACATCAATGGTACATGACTCCCAGACAAAACAGATATAAAGAAGTGCCCCAAGTATCGGGAAATATTGTCCTAAATAGTTAACAACTTCAAAGTGCAAAGCCTTCCAAACATCCCTAAATTCTGTTTTACACTTAAAAAAAATGCATTTAATAGTCATTTCATAAACCAGTTCAAGAGATAATAGCAAGCACATGGCACTCTCAGTAATTTTCATGTATTCCTCTTGGACTGAGGTAATCAAATTTCTAAAGGTTCTTTTTCTCCAATTGATTGTATCTAAATCATTACCAACCTTTAATAAGTGTGTGATTACTCCTGCAATTCACTTACACGGCCTGTGATTAGTGTTGTTTGAATAACCAAGATGAATGCAAATGAAAACCTTCCTTGATTGCATGTGCTGGTGAGGAACTGCAGCTGCTGATACAATTGAGGCCCTCCACAATAGCAGAAAGAGTTTGGACCAGTGTTAGAGGCAGTTAAAGCTGTGGAGAGATGAGGACCTCATTGTCTTCATTAATTCTTTGATTCTAACATGCACATTTTTTCGTATCTTTTAATTGACTTCTATACAATTATTCATATGTATTGTGTTTCATTGATGTACACTGTGTTTTATGCAATCATTCACATATGTTGTCTTTACATGCAATTAATTACTAGTGATGTACTCCTAGCTTCCTAATTAAAACAAGCTTGGAAGCAGGAGTGGCATCCAATGCCTAAACACCTTGCCTCTGGAAACCCTATGAACCTGGAAATAGGACAGAAGTTATACAAGGGTCCTGGTCTTTTGTTCATAGGGTCGCTATGAGTCCCTTACTACTCAACAGCATTTAATAATAACAACAGCATAGAGAGATATTAGTTGGCCTAGTGGACAGAAAGTGATGCTACCAAATCAAAGGTGGGTGACTCTAATCCACGGCCCCCAGGCCTGTCTTTAATTGTGTTTGGTCAAACATTCTTCTAGGTCATATAGCCCTGGTGTGCCTACTTGCTGTATAGAGGTAACTTGTGGTTGCTGTGAAGCTGAACACTGTGACACTGATGTGTCAAATGAGATAATGGTTACCCATGGTGGACAGTGTTTGGTAGAGCTCCCTGATTAAAACAAGCTTGGAAGCAGGAGTGGCATCCATCCACTTCTGAAATACCTTGCCTCTGGAAACCCTATGAACCTGGAGAAAGGATAAAAATTATACAAGGGTCCAGGTCTTTTGTTCATAGGGTTGCTATGAGTTGCCTATGACTCAACAGCACTTAACAACAATAACAACATGTACTTTTTCATATTTTAATATATCTGAGGGAGCTCTGGTGGCTTAGTGGGGAGGAGCAACCCAAAGACATATGGTCAAATCCACCAGCTGCTCTACAGCAGAAAGATAAATAATCTCCTTCTGTGCAGTTTACAGCCTTGGAAATCCCCTGGAGGGTCAGCTTTGAGTTGGTTCAGATTTGATGGCACATAATGGCAACAATTCATCTAAAATTCACAGAGCAATGGTGTGGGCATCATAGCTGGCACGTGTACATTGAAATTGCTAGGCATCAGGAACTGAAAGAAAGACAGGAAACAAAGTTGACCTCTCTTTTTTCCCCTCTTTTTTAACCCCTTAGATTTTGTCTTTTTATTGTGATTTCCGTGAAAGTTGAAGAAGTAAATCCGTTTACCAGTCAATCATTGTGTATCACTAATTTTGGGTAGACTTTCAGGAGGAAAGTCCTTGGGGAGAGACATCAAGCCAGGAAAGGTAGACAGTCAGCAAAAGAGAGGAAGACCCTCACCCCACTGTCTACGCCCATGGCCTGAAGCATGGTGGAGACCGTGGGGATAGGGCAGGACAGGGCCAGCTCTGAGTCGTAGACAACTTGACATAATTTAATGCTTCCTTTACATGCAGGATCGGGGGAAAGACCTGCCACAAGTCTTTGCCTCAGTCTGTGTCTTTGCTTGACCTCCCACTTCCCCTCTTTTGTTTCCCTCCACCTCCTAATAAGTTACTTGGGCAAAAAAATCTTGGTATCAATGCTTGCCTCTGAACACCCACCATAAGACAAAGCTATAAATGATCTTTAAAGCAGTGCAACTAGATGAATTGTGAGACAGTGAGAGACTTGACAATATTATTTATTCTCTAAAGATGTATTGCCATGGAAAAGTTTGCTGTTAGGGACCTCTCTACTCAAGAGCAGCGGTGTCTCTCTGGAGACTAAGGTGAGTCTGATACAGGCCATGGTCTTTGCTATCACTTGTTATGCATCAGAGAGTTGGACAGTGACTAAGGAGGGTAGAAGGAGAATTGATGCCTTTGAGCTGTGGTGTTGGAGAATAGTATTTAGGGTACCATGGATTTCCAGGGAAAAAACAAGATTGATCCTGGAGAGGGTTAAACTGAACGGTTCCTTGGAGGCAAGGATTCTGAGGCTCCATCTAACATACTTTGGACTGTAAGGAGGGACCGGTCTTTGGAAAAGGACATCATGCTTGGGAGGGTGGAAGGACAGCGCAAGAGGGGAACTGATATGAGGTGGATTGATTCAGTGACTGGGGTAATCGGGATGGGAGTGTCAGAGACAGTGCGATTGGCACAGGACAGAGTTTAGGGCTGTTGTACATAGGGTCGCTATGAGTTGCAAGCAACTTGATGACACATAACAACAACAATATACTTAACATTTTAAGACAGTTTTGTTTTTAGCTTTTTTTAATAATGCTGAATATTTCTAAATACAGTCTATCCATGCATTGTTGCATTTTTGTACCAAATATTCAAGTTTCAACCAGAGAAGGATATACTCAACATCACCGGATTATGCTTGTAGAAATTGTTGAATTATTGTGGGAGCTGCTACATATACTTTAGACAATTAAGAAAATTATAGATTGCTCACCAATGAGCTAAGTGGCAGCATGCTGAATGCTGGAGGACTAATGTCAGATTGATCAGAATAATTATGTCCTCAATGCACTTAGAGTTTAATGATGTGAGGTGGGGGAATGGAGAGGTGAATGTTCAAAAATTACAAAAATAATTGTTGACTTAAAATCGTGTGGGTTAGGGAAGAAAAGCACAAAGAATTATTGTTATATGCAGTTTATTTGCACAAAGAATTATTGTTATATGCAGTTTATTTGCAGCAGGCTCATATCTAACCCTCCAGTAGGTTTTCAGAGGAAGCAAATTGCATGAAAGAAGACTGCCCATCTCTTTTCCATGGAACAGCTGGTGGATTTGAACCACGTGCCTTAGGGCTGAGACCACAGCTCCACTAAGCTACAAGAACTCTGAAAAAGTCAGTGGGGACAATAATGAGGCACTTAAGAAGTCTGGACTAGCAAGAAAGACATTTCTGAGGAGGGACCTTTCAACAAAGCCTTAGAATGAATAAAGTGGAATGGATGTAAGAGGGAGTGTTATGGTTTGAACTATGTCCCCATGAAAGGTGTCAACCAAACTGGGCCATGAGTCTCAGTATTATGGATTACACTCCATTTTATGATCTGATGTAATGATCCTCTATATTATCAGTTCTAACCACTATGATATTGGTGAGGCAAGATGTTCTATCTACAGCATAGGTTTGTATCTTGAGTCAATGTTGTTTTTTTTTTTTCAGATAAAAGAGATTGACCAAGCTAGCAAATGTCCAGGGACCTGAACCAAGAAGCTGTTTTCAAACAGAGCAAGAGAAATGTGTATGATTTAAAGTCAAGAAAAGTTTGCATCAAGGCTGTATTTTTTATTCAAACCTATTCAATATGTATGTTGAGCTAATCATTTGATAAATTGGACATTATGAAGAAGAATGTGGCATCAGGATTGGAGAAAGACTTATCAACAACCTGTATTAATGCAGATAACATAATTGCTTCCTGAAAGTGAGGAGGACCAGAAGCAGAAGATCAAAGACTACAGCCTTCAATATGGATTACATCCTAACATCAAGAAAACAAAAATCTTCACCACTGAGCCAATAAGCATATCATGACAGATGGAGAAAAGATTGAAACTGTCAACAATTTCATCTTACTTGAATCCACAATCAACAGCTTGTTACCAGCAGTCAGGAGATCAGGAGACGTATAGCATTGGGGAAAGTCTGCTGTCAAGGACTTCTTCAAAGTCCTAATGAGTGATAATATCAGTTTAAAGGCCAAGTTGCACTTGATTTAAGTATCTTTTCAATCAACTGCATGCATCTGAGAACTGAACAATGAACAAGGATGATAGGAGAATTGATGCCCTTGAGCTCTGGTGTTGGAGAAGAGTAATGAATAACCCAACAACTGACAAAAGAACCAAGAATATGGCTTGGAGAAAGTGCAACCAT
Organism: Elephantulus edwardii; assembly: GCF_000299155.1. Lineage (NCBI taxonomy): Eukaryota > Metazoa > Chordata > Mammalia > Macroscelidea > Macroscelididae > Elephantulus > Elephantulus edwardii. The sequence goes on along the minus strand of NW_006399851.1, from coordinate 12,108,071 downwards.
AGTGATCTTTAGAGACAAAGGTGCTGACGCTTCCTCTCACATACTTTGGGCATGTTGTTAAGAGTGGCTGTGTCATGCTTTGAAAGATGGAGAGTTAGTGACAGAGAGGAAGACCCCCACCACCACCACCAAGGAAACAGATTGACACAGTGACTATGTCAGCAGCAATGCACTCAAGTGTGTTGGATGCCTCTACTAGCAGAATACACCATAGATACAAGTGAGGAGAGCGTGGAGACAATGAGAACGGTTAGGAAGTTCTCAAAGTAGCCAGGTAAGCAGACCTCACCTGCATCTGTGGTTCTAGAAAGGTAAGCAAGGAGAAGCAGCTGTACAAATGATGTAATATGAAAGATGACTTCATGTGGGAGATTTACTCTGGGGCATTTGCCACCAGAGGTAACAAGTCACATAAACTCCAGATAATGTTTCATAGGAATTCTCCGGAGATGGCTGAGTTTTCTAAGTAAGGTAATTATGAAATTGTTACAGTCCCCAGACAATAGTTGAATACCCTATACTTATTTCTCCCATTACGATCTAGCAAAAGGGTAAAGAGTAAGGACACTGCAATTCCTTTTTGGCTGATGCCTGCTAGTTACATATTTGATAAAATGCTCAGAGATTAGAAATGGCTGGAGTTATTTCTAGAAGCTTTACTCTCAGCTCCAAGATGCTGGCTTCCTCCTGATAACTAGAGTTTGTGCTTTATTTTTATTGTCCCATCTCCCCGTGGCTGTAGTTACTGATACTATAGACAATGCTGTAGATTTATTTGTTCATTAAAAAGTAAATAAAATGAAAATAAAGGAGATTATGAAAAATAACCATATTGTATTACAAATTTAGTACCAGAAGTCAGAAAATAGAAAACTTAGGATTCTCAGGGAATGTGAATGAATGTTAATTTCCCTGCCTTGCGCATGTTATAAAAGATGTTCAAATTTAATCGTGAATCCAATTAATCAGACCTAATGTAGGCGGGTTAGCATTAGCATAATTTAGCTTCTGATTTTTTATCTCAAGAACACTATAAGTGATGACTTGGCACACTCAAACATTTATGAGGGGCTCTCACGTGTCAAGGGGGTCCTGGTAGTGTCCTAATCATTTGTTGCCCTTGTTGTTAGGTGCCTCGAGTCGAGTATGACTCATAGTGACCATATGAACAGCAGACGGGATTCTGCCCTGTCCTGTGCCATCCTCTTCATATATGACACAGTAGATCCTAGGGCTCAATCTACCATGTCAATCTATCTTGTTGAGGCTCTTCCTCTCCTTCACTGGCCCTCTATCTTTCCAAGCCTGCTATCCCTTTACAAGGAACAGCCTCACCTAGCTACATGTCCAAAGTGTCAAAGATGAAGATTCGTCATCCTTGCCTCCAAGGAGTCCTATGGCTGCACCCTTTCCAAGATAGTCCATGGGATGTTCAGTACGCCCAGGTATCAATTCTTCCTCTGTCATCCTTATTCATTGCCCAGATCTCTGACACATAGCAGGTGATTGAGAAGATCATTGCTTGAATCAGGCACACCTTAGTCTTCAAACTGACATTGTTGCTCTCCAGCATTTTGGAACAGTCCCTGACAGCCAACTTGCCCAATGCAATACATCTAATTTTCTTAACCTCTAGTTCCAAGGTTGTTTATTGTTGATTGAAAGAAGATGAAAACATTGACAGCTTCAATCCTTTCTCCAACTATCATAATGTGATTGTTGGTCTTGTCATGAGGACTTCTGTTTTCTTGATGTTGAGATCAATCTAATCCATACTGAAAGCTGTAGTCCTTGATCTTCTGCAGTAAGCGTTTCATATTCTCTTCATTTTAAGCAAGTAAAATTGTGTCATCTGCCTAATACAGGTGGTTGATGATTCTTCCTCTAATCCTGATTCCACATTCTTCTTCATACAGCCCACTCCACATTCTTCTTCATACAGCCCAGCTTTGTTAATTATTTGTTCAGCATACAGATTGAATAGATATAAAGATACAACCGTGATGCACCTCCCTGTGTTTAAACCATGTGGTTTTCCCTTGCTCCATTTTGACAAGTTTCAGCTTCTTGATCTAGGTATGGATTCCAAATGAAAACAATTTAGTGTTCTGGAATTTCGATTCTTCTCAGTATTAATCATAATTTGTTATAGTACATACAGTCAACAAATAGACATTCTTCTGAAATTCTCTTCTTTCAGCCAGTATCCATCTGACATCCCTGGTGCCATGGCCTCTGCTAAAATCAGCTTGACCTTCTGGTAGTTCCCTGTCTATGTACTGTTCTAGCTGTCGTTTGGTGTGTTTTTTTATTTTAATTTTTTTAATTCATTTCAATGAACATCTACAGAGATTTTGGAATTCCATTCTTTCATTGTTGTGACCCCGGAGGACATTATGTTGAGTGAAATATCTCAGTCACAAAAGGACAAATACTATATGGTGCCACTGTTGTAGAATGACACTGACATCAGGGTAGGGGTAAGACTGAGAAAAACTGGATAAATTATGTTTACTGCATTGTGGCCAATGAGGGAGAGAATAGTCTAAAAATAATATATTTTAGGACATTATGATTATCATAAGAGTCCAGAATGAGGGTTGCAGAGTGGAATGTATTTGGGGGGAGGGGATGGGGTGTGGGGGTGTGTGGGGGGATTGTGTACCAATGAAGGAGTTTTTCTTTTGCTTTTCAAGGAGAAGAGCGAACTGGGGTGGGGGGGCTGGTGGGGGAAAAAAGTGTTCTAGCTGTTTTTAAATGATCAAATTATCTTCATCAATATTTTGCTTACATGATGAGATATTAATGACATTGTGTGATAATTTCCACATTCTGTTGGATCCTCTTTCTTTCCTAATCAGTAAGGAGCTGCTAACCCAATGGTCATGACTCACTGGCAGTTTGAATCTACCAATCTCTCTGTGGTAGAAAGATGGGTGGTCCCATCCAAGTTACAGCTTTGGGAGCTCATTGGTCATGTGTCAAGTTTTGTGCTTTAAATCTTTGTGTATCTGACTTTTCTCTTGATAGAACGTCTCTGAAACATGTTATTATTCTGTTCATTTTACAGTTGAAAAAACAGAGGGTCAGAGTGGCTCAGTGACTTTGGGAATTCAAATCTAAATTCTCCAAGCCTGCTCCTCACTGTGAACCACAATCAAGCCATTCCAACATAGCATCACAATCCAGGATAAACATTGACAATCCTCCCTCAAATAGGTAAATAGAACAATAGGTTTCATGCTATCATGTGGGCAGAGTAGGGGACAAGCCTCAGAGAGCAAAAACATTTTAAAAACATATTAATTCCTGGCTAGCAAAAATATAACCACCACAAAGCATCTTCTTGCTTTGAAATGATTTCATCATCTCACATAACTTCCCAGAAGGGCTTGTCTGTGTCAAATATTAGGAGTATGTATTACTTCTTGTTGTTGTTGTTTGATGCCGTCGAGTCGTAGACGACTCATAGTGACCCTATGAACGAATAGCCTGAGCACTGTTTGTACATAGAGTTTCTGGAGGCAAGCCATTTTGCAAGTGGATGCCCCTCCTGCTTCCAGGCTTTATTTAGTCGGGAAGCTCCAGCCAACACTGTCCACCATGGGTACCCATTACCATGATTGGCACATCACTGTCACAGGCTTCAGCATCACATCTCAGGGAGCTGCGATTCTGTAGCTTATACAAGAAAACTCACACAGCATGAGCATGCTTTTCTCTTTGTGACGATAAACACCTTGTAGCTGTGTAGAACAATCTTTGGAAGCATTATCGGTAATTGATTGCTGATTAATCTTAACAAACAATCCTGTGAATAGTTTGCAGCTGATTATTGCTGTTTATATTTATTCCTTGTATTGACTAATGGAAATAATAGGTAAGGAGCTGCACTGCCAACCCCAAGGCAGGCAGTTGGAATCACCATCTGCTCCATGCAAGAAAAATGGGCAGTCTCCTCCTGTGCAATTTATAGCCTCTGAAAACTGTTGTTTCCAACTTCACAGTGCATAATAACAACAAGAAATCCACAGCAATTGTTTTTATGTTTGATTTTGTCTTTTTAAGTTGGATGGTGGACCCCCTAGGAGGTTTATACATTCAACTGCCAAATAAAAGGCTGAATCTGCCCAGAGGTACCTCGTAAGAAAGGACTGGTGATCTACTTCCCAAAAAGCAGCCATGGAAATGCCCTGGAGCATGACTTGCCTCTGGCACAGTGGGGTCACTGAAATTAAATGGTGTGCTTGAAAATAGCAACATACTCCAACTAAAAACCTCACACTTACTGTTGTCAAGTCAGAACCGACTGGCAGCTGACCCTCCAGTAGCTCTTCAAGAGGCTGTAAATCCCACAGAAGGAGATTTCCCATCTTTGTCCTTCAGAGTGGTTGCTGATGGATTCAAACCACCGGAGAGGCCTGGCCTGTGTGCTAGCAATGCAATTTCCTGCAGATTACACCACTAGAACTCCCTGGTCACTTCTAGTAAATCTTAAACACACACACACACAAAACACAACAGCCATAAACATAGATATCTTCCTTAAGACTCTAGCTATGCATTTTAATAATCAGAGGGGCCAATCTCCAGAAAAGGATATCCAATATCCAATCTGGTAAAGAGTTATAAAAACTTTGGACAGCTACTGTGACTGCCACAATAGGCTCTCACTACAGCAGGTGTGAGGACGACAAAGGTGGGGGGGGCAGCTTGTCATGCTGCAGGATGCAGGGTCACTATGACTCAAGGGCAACTTGGTGGCATCGACAGCAGCACTGCGTATCTTATTTATTGTTTTAAATACTGACATCCATCGGTAAATCTTATAGATGGGGCATGACAAAATAGTTAAAATTCACATATAGCTGCCAATTCTTGTTTTTGCCTTCTCCCTAGATTTGTGATTAGAAAATCAGAACTGTTATGTTGTCAAATTGCTGGATTTGAAATTCCCTGCCCTTCTCTGGCCGGCCCTCTGTTGGAGGTGAAAACCACCACAAGGTAAAGCTGAGGGCTCTTAAATAACTTACACCACATACTACACACTTGTACATCTAGTATATGCATATGTGTGTTGTTGTTGTTCTTGTTTGTATTGATGAGTGGGAACTGACTCATGGCTGACCCTCCAGTGGGGTTTCAGAGGCAGAAAATCACACAGGAGATCCCCTATCCTTCTGCCATGAAGGAGCTGGTAGATTCAAACTGTGTGCCTTTGAGTTGGCAGTGTAAGCCACCAGAACTCCCTTACATTAATAGTAATAATAGTAATAGTAATAGCAATAGCAATAGTAATAGTAATATATTTGCAATTATACATTGTTGTTATGTGCCAGCAAGTCAGAACCTACTCATAGCTGACCCTCTTGAAGATTTTCAGAGGCAGTAAATCACATGGAAAGAAATTGCCCATCTTTCTTCCACAGAATGGCTAGTGGATTTGAACCATGTACCATTGTGTTGACAGCGTAATTCCTTACCACTAAGGCACCAGATTCCAAGTCAGTGAGACTGCTCAGGATAGGGTTCAGAGCTATTGTACTTACGGTTGCTGAGAGTCACAGGCGATTTGAAAGACCAGGTACCAGAGTTCTTTTATATAT
>NW_006399851.1:12085427-12102324 GCF_000299155.1 Elephantulus edwardii | reverse complement strand
CAAGCCATTTTGGAAGTGGATGCCGCTCCTGCTTCCAGGCTTGATTTAGTCGGGAAGTTCCAGCCAACACTGTCCACCATGGGTACCCATTACCACAATTGGCACATCACTGTCACAGTCTTCAGCTTCACAGCAACCACGAGTTACCTCTGTGCAGCAACACAAAACAGTGCTATACCACTTCTTCTATATATATTATTTATAATATATGTCTTTTTTATACATATACATCATTTTAAAGAGTACATTTCAGGTTTCATAGTATTATTAAGAATGAAAGTTGCTGTATATTTATGTCACAGAGGTTCAGGATGAGTATTTTTATCCTCATAAGCATACTAACCTTTCTCATTTCCTTCCCCAAAGCGCACCTGTGCTATGACACAAATGTGTCAGGAGAATGCTAAATTGTTCTGTTTCCTTTTGAACTGAGATATATGTAATGCTGATCTGAAGTCGTGAGCAGATGCTGGTATCAAAAAGGGAAAGACTCAGAGCCTAATTTCCTTTTACTGGGAAGTATTTTTAAAAGAAAACAAATAGAGGTTTATAATAAACAGAAACAGGATCTTTTAAATGTGGTAAAAAGTGTTGTTCCAAGATCAAATCAGTATGTCAACTTCTTTGCAAATTCTATCAAATTAGTCACTTTAGAACCAAATAAATCACACCATTGAATATGATAAAGGATATTTAACAGACTTTAAAGAAATTTTATCATGTAAAACCTCACATCCCTATGTGCAATTTTTTTTTTAAAAAAAGCTACTTTTAGTAACTGTTAAGAAAGTAAGGATATGATGCATTAACAAAATTTAGTAGAGGGATAGGCTGCCTTTGCTTTTTCAAATACCCTTAGATATAAAATTCATTTAAACAGTTATTCTCTGTCCACTTCCAACCCCACACATTATCTCTAATAAGGCTGACTTAATAGAGAGTGAGTACAATAACAGAAGAAATGAGAACAGGAGGAAAAGAACTCACAGTGCCAAACTATATAACTTTGGAGTCAGTAGGTCAGAAATGTTGGCTTTACTATTTACAAATGCACAATCTGACAAGTTACTTAGCCTCTATGTAAATTAACCAAATCAATGTGATCTCAAGTCAGACATTCGATTCTATCTCCTCTGTAGTAAAGCTAAAATAAAGGAGTTTTTTGTTGTTGTTGGAATATGCTGTTAAGTCAACCATAGTTCATAGCTACCCTATGAACAGTGGCTTTAAACTTTGTCCCATCCTGAGCCAATCTAACCATCTCCGACACACCTGATTCCAGTACTGTGTCAATTCATCTCATCCAGGGTCATCCTCTCCACCCTTCCAAGCATGATGTCCTTCTCCAAGAACTGGTCCCTCCTGGTAATATGCCCAAAGTATGTGAGACAGAGCTTCAAAATCCTTGCCTTTGAGGAGCAAACTTGTTTTACCGCTCCAGGACAGACTTACTTTTTCAGGCCAAGTAAAATAGAATATTGTTTGTTCTGTGTCATTTCTCAACAAAAAAATACATACATACATACATACATACATACATACATACATACATATATACATACATACATAAAGTGGTTACGTACATAAAGTAGTTTGGAGATGTCACAAGTGCTATGCGTTCTGACAACAACTCCATAAGTGACTCTTCTTTCTCCGACCCTAGCCACTCAAAACCTGTGGCTGTTGTTGTTATTAGGTGCTTTCAAGTCCACTCTGTAACTCATAGCTACCCTATGAGAAACTGACCTGAACCCTGTGCTATCCTACACCATCCTTGGGACAAGCCCTCTGTTGTAGTCACTGTGTCAATCTATCTTGTTGAGAATCTTCCTCTCTTTCACTGACCCTCCACCTTTCCCTGTCTGGTGTCTTTTACCAAAGATTGGCCCCTCCTGACAACATGCCCAAAAGATGTGAAATGAAGCTCTACTATCCTGGCCTTCAATCCTTGCATTTCCTCTTACATTTGTTTGTTCTTTTTACAGTCCATTCAATACTCTTCTCCAAACACCACAACTCAAAACTGACCATTCTTCTTTGGTCTTCTTTATTCAAAATTCTACTTTCATAAGCATATGAAGGAATTGAAAATATCATGAACACATCTCAAAAATTAAAAAACACAGCTGTACAGACTGTCCACTAGAACTAAGACCTAGATCTCTTATTGCAAAGCTTATGGGCTAACCACGATTGCTTCACAACCAACCTGCTGACTTTCCTCCAGTAATTCTTCCACAACTTTTTCAGTGCCTTTACTTGCTTCTTCCTTTTCTGGGATTCCAATGATGTGCATGTTATTTTTCTTGATGGTGTCCCACATTATTCTTAGGTTTTCTTCTTTTTCCTTCTTTTTTGAGTCTGCTTTTTGCTCTAGCAGATCAGTGGTGACAATTTTGTCTTCAATTTCACTGATTCTGTGTTCCATCTCATCAACTCTGCTCATATGTCCCTCCATCATGTTGACAGCCTCTGAAACGCTGGAGCTTATATTTTGAATGGTGGATTCTTGTTTTTCCAGTGCCACTAATGCTTTATTTGTTTTCTCTGCAATGTTTTGCATTGTTTCTTTGAACTCCTCCTGGTCTTTGCTTGTAACATCTTTTAATTCATCAAGTTTGTCTTTCATCCATTGGATATATTCAGTCGTTCCTCTTTTAAATTCTGTGTCAGAAAGTTCCATGAGACTTTCTGGCTTCAGGGTATCCACTGTTATTATGTTGCCCTTTGTGAGTGACATCTTGCTTTGCTCTTTTGTATTGTGTGGGATAGTTTGCTTTCTCCGAATCTGAAGACAATGTTCTTGAGATCAGATGGGCAGCTACTGAACTTGTGTGTTTCTCTGACTTTCTGACTTCAGAAAAATGTCAGTTCAGCGCCTGCTAGGGCAATCTCTTGTTGCTAAAACAGGTCAAGGTGCTCCCATTTAAAGGCAAGTTGATTTCCCAGATGTGTAGGCACTGGTGTGGAGCCAAATGGGGTGAGGCAGGCAAAGGGTTGGGTGTTCCAACCTGCTGACTTTAAGACAGGGTCTTCCCATCACCCCTCAGGAAGCTGGCCATAAGCTGAGAGGTCCCTAAGGCTCCCTCTCATTTCTGAAGTGCAAACTCTCACTATTTGCACAGATTCAGTAATTACTCAAAAGACTCACAGAACTCAGGAAAGAGCTGTACTTATAATTGTTGTTCTATTTCAGAAAAAAAAGGGGGGGTTGGATATAAATGAAAAGACACATAGGGAAAGGTCAGAAAGAGTTCCCAGTATCAGACTACCAAAGCCCTGAAAAGGGATATACTACCTTCTCATTTTACATCAATGTTCCCAATGAGAAAGCCAATAGAATTTCCATGTCCAGAGCCTATATTGGAGCCTTATTGTGTCCTTAAGTTTGACTGAGTCATGCCTCTCTTCCCTGGGGTCATCTGATATGACAAGCCTTCTTCTGAGTCACATCATTTGCACACACTCTTAGGTCTGATCTGGAGGTCTCATCAAAGATTCTTAATTGCTCGGGAAATTCCAAGCTTCTTGAGGTTCTCACTTGGGCTTTTGGCAAGCATGTTTACATCCAGAGGGTAATTAAGTTTATGCTTACTTGAATTTGTAGTATCTCCAAGTCATTTTGTTTTTTGCTTCATTGGGAAGGAATACAGAACATCACCCTGCTTGGCCTAAACTTTATCAAGTTTATCAAGGAATTCCTTTATCAAGGAATTCAACCAACTACAGAGTCATTTAGGTGAACAAGCATATAAAATCTCTCCATAAAACACAGTGCAACATTTAAGTGAATTCTGGGAAACATCAGCTTGGAATTAACGGTACCCATAGTCAGCTTCCCAAGATGACTGGGAGGAGGATTCCAACCTCATTATTCACAAGGTGTCCACTGGTGCCGAACAAGCCTTCAGGAAGCAAACAAAAGCTATCTTAAATGGCTCAAAGATTTCCTAAATTTGACACTGGATTGATATTAGGTTTAGGTTTTAGGTAACTGTAAAATCTTCCAATGAAATTTTATGTATGTGTATATGTATAAAATTTCCTTTGAGACGATTTGTCTGAATTCCTAGTGCAAATAGAAGGCGAGTTCATAGCTCTACAGATCTGTGTGTGTGTGTGTGTGTGTGTGTATGTGTGTAGCAATGGAAATAAATTTTTAGTAGCTTAACCAAAAAAAGAATTCATTTGGACATATATGGGGCATATGGTGCCAAACTGGAAAAGGTCTATATCAGAGCATTACATTCTTTCTTCTTACCTCATAAACCTGTATGCTAAACAAATTGCCATGTATTCATAATATGAGGAGGAATAAGTCATCAGAATTGTAGGAAGATATTCATAATCTTCGATATGCAGATGACATAACCTTGTTTGTCAAAAAAGAAAATTACTTAGAGCACTTATTAATAAAGGTAAAGGTGTATATCATGCCTGAAAGTGAGAAAAATTAAAGATTAAAACACTATGTCACTAAACAACATGATGATAAATGGAGGGAAAAAACCCTGATGTTATCAGCAATTTTAATTGGCTCAAAAATCAAGGTCCAAGGAAGAAAAGTAAAAAAATTCAAGCTCATTGGTGTGAGGTTGGAAATGACCCTCCATTGGATTTCTGACCTCCTGTTTTATACATCCTTGACCCTCCATTGGATTTCTGAGGCTGTAAATTGCATGGGATAAGACTGTTCATTTTTCTCCCTCAGAGGTGCTAGTGGATTTGAACGGCTAGAAAAGTGTGGCCTTTGGACTAGTTGCACACTTCCCTCTGGACTATGCCCTTAGAGGCCAATATCCATAGAAGCAGTATTTTTAAAAAGTTAGATTATGTATTGTGTCGGACAAGTTAGCTACAAAAGACCTCTTCAAAGTTTTAAAAAGCAAAAATCTAACTTTGATAACTAAGGTAATCAACCCAAGTCATGATGTTTTAAGTAACTTCATATGCATGCTAAAGCTGGACGATGACAAAAGAAAATAGACAAATTGAGGCATTCAAATTTCTGTGGACTTCCAGGAAAACGAACAAATCAAATTGTAAAAGAAATACAACCAGAATGGTCTTTCGAAAAGAGACTGGTGAGCCTTGGGCTTGCTTACTTTGGGCATATTATTGGGGAAGAACAATCTTTACAAAAGAAAATCAAAGCTAGTAGAGGGCCAATGAAAACAAGAGGAACTTTCAAAGAGCTGGGCAAGTGTTAACAAGAGAGTTGAGCATGGTAGTGATCATGAAGATGTCACAACTTGACATCAGAGCTGATGCAAGGTCAACAACCACAACATGAAGCAGAGAAGGATCTCTGATAAGGATCTCCGCTGGAACCTGCACAAGCTCACAGCTGACCCTCTATCCAGTTTCTTACTTTGCAAGTCATACAGGAGAATATTGTCCATCCTTTTTCCCTGGAGCTACTTGGAATAAAATCACCAGCCTTTTGGTGAACAGCGCAATTCCCTATGGACTGTGTCATCAAAACCCACCAGTGGATAGACCCATGCATCTCCAGAACTTTTCAGAAATGAGAATTACTAAACAACCTTTTATGGGCATGACCAGCAGAAAAGATGAACCACCAAAACCACTTTCATGACATTTTCCAAGAAATAAAACAGTAATTAGCTGGATTCTGGCCTTTGGTTAGCAAAGAGCTGGACATCATGATTCATAATCTCACTTGAATACACACATCCCCTGGAGAGAGATAATTCCTCCGAATGAGTGCTTTTATCCAAAGGAGGAGGAATAGGTCAAAACAACACATATTCATATTCATTGCATCAACATCATTAAGTTAACATCAGCTTGCAGCGACAGTAACACCAGCGCATACATGAAGGGTCCTGCCTCAGTCTTCAGAATAAACAGGCACATGGATTGGAAGATAGGGGGGGAAGGTGCTCTTTCCTTGCCAGATGCACCAGAAGTGGTTTGATTTGCCCCAATAAACTAAGAGACAGTTGAGACTTCAGAACAATAGATTTATTATTATTTGCATCCCATCAGAACCTTTGTTGTACTTTGTTATGTGACGTAGAGTCGCTTGTGACTCATAGTGATCCTATGTACAACAGCCTTAAACTCTGTTCTATGCCTTGTCAATCTTATTGTCTCCAAGACACCTATTCCCATTACTCCAGTGACTGAATCAATCCATCTCATTGAGTGTCTTCCTCTCCTGCTCTGTCCCTCCACCCTCCCAAGCATGACATCCCTCACCAAGGACTGATCCCACCTTGAAACATGTTCAAAGTATGTCAGATGAAGCTTCAGAATCCTTGCCTCCAAGGAGTAGCCTGGCTTCACCCTCTCCAGGATGAACTTGTTTGTTGTCCTAGCAGTCCATGGTATATTCAATACTCTTACCCAGCACCACAGCTCAAAGGCATCAACTCTCCTTTTGGCATGCCTAGTTATTGTCCAGCTCTCTGATGCATAGCAAGTAATTGCAAAGACCATGTGGCCTGTATTAGGCATACCTTAGTCTTCAGACTGATATCATTCTTCAGTACTTTGGAGAGGTATCTGACAGCAGACTTTTTCGGTGCAATTGGTCTTTTAATTTCCTGGCTGCTGCTACCAAGAGTGTCAATTGTAGAGCCAAGCAACCTGAAGCTGTCAATAATCTCAATCTCTTCATCTATTATGATGCTGTCATTTGGCCCAATAGTGAGAATCTTTGTTTTCTTGATGTTGAGCTTCAATCAATATTGAAGGCTGCAGTCCTTAAATTTCTGTAGCAAGCGCTGCAGGTCCTCCTCAGTTTCAGCAAACAGGGTTCAAATTCCTTTGTTGTTGTTGCTGTTGATTGTCATTGAGTCAAGGTCGACTCATAGTGACTCTATAAACAAAAGACCTAATGCCTTTCCATAGTTATCTTTGTCTAAGTTCATAGAGTTTCCAGAGGCATATAGTTTCCAGTGGCATATGTCACTCCTGCTTCCCAACCTGTTTTACAACTGGGAGCACCACCAAACACTGTCCACGTGGGAGAAACCATTATGGTATTCAATATCCCCAAGGCACAAGGTTCAGCATCATAGCAAACCCAGATTATCTCACACAGCACATTGACAAAGAGTGATGTTCAAATTCCTTTAGTCAAATGAAATATCAAACCCTGAGGCACCCTATTACAAACACTTAAACACTTAGGATAAAGGAAGGGCTGCCAGAAAATGAGAATCTAAACTAACTGATTCTGTTTACTTTCCTTCTAATCTTTGTGAGGAGTTGGAGTTTGAGGTAAGAAATGGGCAACAGTTGTTGAGAGCCCTTAAGAAGACAGGATTCATGCAAGTGAAATGCAAGCACTTAGATGCTGGGGAGTGGAGCCTCTGCAGTGAAGGATGACTGGGTCCCAGATACAGGGAAGAAATGTTCCTTTCTATCCTTTAAAGATGGACATAGTTCCCCACTCCCAGTCTCAGAGCTCAGTCTTCTCTTGTCATCCATTCTCAGCCCTAAAGTGCACTCTGTAGAAGGGATCCAATCATCAGCTGTAACTCTGATGCGGAAGGTACACATTGGGTTTCTAAACACTGCCCACAAATGTCAGAGTACTACTTTTTCAAACACTGAGCACTGTCTCCAACACATCATTTATACCCTGTGATTTTGTTGGGTGAATTTATTCTGAGAGATCTGGCATGGGAAGTTCCATTCCATCATTAAGCAAGGTTTTGTCTCTCTCATATGTAATTTGGTTAGAACTGGTATAAAAGGGCTTTTATCATGTCTGTCTTGTGTCTTTATTTAGTCTGACTGGCTCAAACCCACCTCCATGGGTTACAGATAAACAGCAGTCTAACCAGGACCCATAAACAGACTCAAGAATACCTTACATACTGTGAGGGACAAAGAGGCAGAGGGACTTCCTTGGAGTATCTGATCAGGAGAACTATCTATCAGCCAGCTGAGGGAACCTTTGCCATCTTTACCACCAAGGAGAACTCCGAGTGCACCTTTTCCAAGACATACTGGTTCACTCTTTCCTAATTCACCCACTACTCTTCATAAGAAAGATGGGAAGTCTCCTTTCAGGTGATTTACAACCTCTGCAAACCCACTGGAGGGTTAAGTATGAGTCCATTCTGACTCAACATCATGCGATGACAACCACCACAACTTAACAAAATCAGGATGCTCTGATGGCCTGCCAACCCAAAGGCAAATAGTTCTAATCCACAAGCTACTCGATGGGAGAAAGATGGACTATCTTCTTCGGTGAGATTTGTACCCTCTGTGAACCCACTGGAGGTTCTGACTTGATGACACACACAACAACAAATGCCATCTTTGTTCTGAAATCTAAGAAGCTTAGTGGCATTAAGAAACAAGGAAGTGCCTCAAATGCAATCTTCCAGGCTGAAAGAACAAATGTACCATAGTGACTATTGGTCACTCACTACCATCACATTGATTCTGACTCATAGTGACTTTCTAGGGCAGAGAAGAACTGCCCCCAGGGTTGCCAATGCTGTAATATTTGCAGAAGCAGAATGTCCTATCTTTCTTCTCCAGATGGGGTCACTACTTGCTATTACAATGACTTAGAAAGAAAGGAAAAGAGAGAGAGAAATAAAAGAGAGGAAAAAAAATCATAGTAACAGCCATTAAGTCAATTCCAACTCAGAGTTGACACTTGACAACTTTGGGTGTTCAAGGCTGTAAATCTTAACAGGAGGAGATTGCCCATTTTTCTGCTATAAAGCAGCTGGTAGATTTGAATGATCTGAAGATTTGGGGCCTCTTGTGAGTGGCACAACTTGCTACAAATTCATTATTAAAACCTGAGAAAACAGACCACTTGGATTTTATGTTGTTTAATGATTTTTTTGGCTATTAATATCAGAGTACTGAGGAGTGATTTATTTTATTTAAGTCAATACATAAATTCAAGTCATAACTAAGAGCTGTGTTCTCAATCTACCATGTTAGAAGAAACAACTGTTTATTTTACTACTAGAGAAAATAGAAAATGTAGCATTAAGATATTAATAGACAGCAATAAATTATACTTCAGAAAAATTCTATTCCCATAACTCTACCAGATAACACTGCAGGGAATACTATTTAACTTCTTTTTAAATTTCTTTAACAATATTTTTTCTTCTTTAATAATTTTTTCACTTATTCTTCACTTTAATGTGTATGTATGTGTTGTGGTTTTTAAATGCAGGAAAATTTTTATTTTGGGGAAAGCAATAAGAGATTTTTAAATATTAGCTGCTGAAATTTAAAGTTTCATTTCAATAACACGTTTAGCCTAAATCATTGTGATTTTACATGTCTACTAAAAGTTGATAAAGCACATTGTATTTGATTTTCTGGCAGGAAGTTTTAAAAAGTGTGGGCAGCATTGGGACAGCTGAGTCTAACTTCTATTAACTCCACAAAGGGAAACTATCTTCATGAAGAGCATCTAAAGCACAAAATCTATTTCCATGAGGTCCAACATGCCCAGCCTCCGTGCTTCCTTATCTCCTACCAACCGCAGCACCAATCCTACTTCTCTGCTGGGTACAGTAACTACACAGATTACATAGAGCCAAACTCAATTGTGGGATTATTAGGAAAGTTAACAGGTTACAATTCAGATTGGCAACAGGACACAATTCTCCAAATATATTTTTCCAAGGGCTGGTCTTTCCTGACAACATGCCCAAAGTGTATGAGACAAAATTTCATCATTCTTGCCTCTAAGGAACAAGCTCGTTGCATCTTGTCCAAAAAATAATTGTTTGTTCTTTTGACAGCCCATGAAATGTACTCTTCTGCAACAACACAGTGTGCACAGTAGTTTATAAACACCTTACTGTAGGTTGCCACTCAGCCAAAATCAAAGTCAATGGCTAGGAAAGTCATTTTGAACAATAAACTCATCACATTGTAGTACTTTGTAGGGTTTTCAATGTCCATGGTCTTTCAGGAGCAGATTACCAGGTCTTTCTTCCAAGAAGCCTGTGTGTGAATTAGAATTCTCACACTTCAAACTTTTCAGTTAAAAGTTGAATTTTTAACATTTGTACTACTCAGGATTGATTCTGATTCTGAAGAGCAGTAGTGAGTCTTATGCAACCCCTTTTAGGACCAGAGCCTCATGGGGATGGCTATATCTGACCTTTATTGACGTCACAAAGGGGAACCATCCCCATCAACAGCATTAGTAACACAAAGCCAATTCACATGAGTCCTGACATGTCCCCTATGCTCCCATACCTCTTTCTACTCATCTCTACACCAATTTTACTGCTTTACTGGGTCCAAAATTCTATGCAATAGTTCACAGAATCATGTTAGGGAAGTCAAACAGTGATAATCCAGAATAGTAGCAGGGTACAGTCAGGACAGCTTCTGAAATGTGCCCATAGGTACCTCAGCCTTGAACCCCATGGGTTTAGACCAGTGCTACAAAGTTTTCTGTCCTGCCAATATTGGCTTCCCTCCTCACATTTAGCCACTTTTACAAAGTTCTCAGCCCATCGAATTATGGCCCCCCTCAACCCCAGTTGTCCAACAAACTTAAGCAAAGGCTCTTAGCTCTAGTTCCAATGATGTAGCAGTCTCAAGGTCCTATCTCACATCAGGTTTCTGGTTTAGCTATGGCCACTGCTTCTGTAGGTGTAGCTACAGCAAGAATGTCTGGTCCTGAAGGGCATCTTACATTCTATTCCTTCTTCTTTTCAAGGGTAGGGAAGATCTCTCTCTCTCTCTCTCTCTTTCTCTGCTGTTGGGTTGCACAATTTAATGGTGAGATCAGCCTGTTGTCTTGTGAATTAGTGAGACTAGCCAATCCCTTCTTGGATAGGCCAACATTCCCTATTTGCATATTCCCACTCATCTATGTACATGGCAAAGTCAAATAATGACTAGGAAAGTCATATTGAAAGATAAACTCCACAATGAGAAAACAAAGCAGAACGAGGAGAATTTTTGGCATTTACATCAGTATATTTTTGATGTTTGAAACCACAGCTGACACTCTTTTCTATACCTATTACCTCTAGCTAATTTTAGGGCCAAGAATTGCAGCCCTTACATCAGAGATTAAATTTAGTGATGAGTGTGAAATGAATAGTTAATGGAAATCTTTTTCTCACTCAAAACACATTATCAAGTTTGAGTCAAATGAATTTGCCTCAGATGTAAAAAGAAGAAGTCACAGTATAGAAGGAAATGGATCCATTTGCAGGTAGAATCTGATCCTTGGCTGAATTCCATTTGACCTGTGGTTAAGCTCCAAGATCTAATTTGCTTTCGTGCCATAAGAGTGAAAATGTAACAATGTATTATCAACATTTAGTGGTGATTTTCTGTATTAGAAGACAAAAATAGGATAGTTTATGGTTCCCTAACAATAGAAATTTGAAAAGGAGGAAATATTTTTGTTCTCCAGTCTATACTCTGTAGCAGCACAGGCAAGACACTAGGGACACAGTATCACATTTCTTACCACTTCTTCAAAGCTAAACTCCAAGATGTCAATATATTCTAATCATCCAGTGTGACAATAGAAGTCTTATTCAAATTTGTTTCTCCAAACCTACCACTTTCTTTCTCTTTAAAAGCCCTCAACCCATAATAAAATCGAAAACTCAGAGACTGATTTAATCCCAGGAGTCAGACTTGCTTTCTCTTGTCTGGACCTAAAACTCAGATTGATCTGCAGAGGCTAGAAGTTTCTATTTCAACTAGACACTGCTGGTCCCAGGCCAAAATTGTCCTTAGCTCTCAATAATCTAATTTTTCATGCCTCGGGTCTCTGTTCACACACATCGATGCACACACGTTGTTGTTGTTGTTGTTTCCATCGAGTCAGAACCAACCCTATACATATTATTCCCTCATATTCTCACACTTCCAAAATACCTAAGAGCAATGGTGCCAATTTAAAGACTAAGGTGTACCTCATTCAGGTCATGATCTTCTTAACCACCTGCTACATATCAGAGAGCTGGACAATGAATAAGGATGACAGGGGTCGGGGGGAATCAATGCATTTGAGTTGTGCTATTGGAGAGGACTGCTGAATAACCCATGGACCGTCATAAGAACAAACAGATATGTCTTGGAGAAAGTGCAACCAGAATGCTCTTGTAGGCAAAGATAGTGAAGCTCTGTCTCACATATTCTAGATATGTTAGTTCAGGCTATTCCTTAGAAAGGAACATCATGCTTGGAAAGGTGGAGAGTCAATAAAGGAGAAGAAGACCCTCAATGAGATTGACTGGTTGATAGTGTTTGTGGCCATTTGGATGTGTCAAAGATGATAAGGATGGCACAGGATAGGAAAGAATTCAGATCTATTGTTCATTGTTATGAGTACTACTGGATTTGATGGCATTTAATAACAACAACATATATAATTTAGACTATGCTGTGCTGCCTCTAGTTTGAAGACTCATGTGTGAAGCAGTTGGATTTTGGAAGGTGAGTTCTCCTGTTTTGGTGAGGGTCACGTGTAGACTGGTTGTTTATTTTTTTGTTCACAATTGTGTATGAGCAGAATGCATTTACCAGATTCAGCTAACAATGAGCTGTTGACTTAAAACTTCTTGTTTAGAGTAAAACAGGACCTGGTGGGCAGGCTTTGTATTTAAAAGGTGGTTGGGCCCCAACTTAGTCTCTAGATTGAAGGCTAATGTGTGAAGCAATTGGATTTTGGAAGGTGGCTTCTCTCGTTTTAGTAAGAGTCAGCTGTGGACTGTTTGGTTGGTTGGTTGTTAGTTTGGGTTTTTTCCCTTCACAATTGTGTGTGTGAGCTGAATGGATTTGCAAGGTCCAGTTAGCAATTAGCTGTGGGCTGGAAGACTCTTGTGTAGAGTCAACCAGAAGCTGGTGCATAGACCTTGTACTTAAAAGGCAGTTGAGCTTTCAGGCCTGAGGCCCTTGAGCCTGGCGTTTGGGATGAACATTCTCTAAGTGGTACAACACTTTTCTGTCAATTTGCTGTACTGAAGTAAGTTGGGGTTGTTGTGATGCTGAACGCTGTGCCACTGGTGTGTCAAATGCATAATGGTTACCTATTATGGGCAGTGTTTAGTGGAGCTCCCAGATTGAGGCTTGGAGGCAGAAGTGGCATCCACTTTCTAAACAATCCTCTGGAAACTCAATGAATGTAGAGAAATGATGATAGTTATATAACAGTGTTCAAGTTTTTGTTCATAAGGTCACCATGAATCATGTTCAACTTGATGGCACTTAACAACATAGCAACTTAGCAATCATGATGATGTGCTGCTAGCCAAAAGGTGATATCTCTCTGGCAATTCAAATCCACCAGAGACTCGATGAAAGAAAGACAGGCTATCACCTTCCATCTGACTTACAATCTTTGAAAACCCACCAGTGGATCAGCTCTAATTGGTTTCTGAACAATGGCAATGAGTTTAAGTTTGAATTCTACAAGGTTGAGTAAACAGAACAAATGTCTCTCATTTCTCCCCTACTCCTTCCACCAACATGAATATCTGCTTATGTACCCCTACTGCAAAATCCTTTCTGTCAATTGACCTCAGTGAGATGGCCATGACCTGTTTGAGATGCTTTAATAATGCTGGATGACTTGAAAAGTTTCTGTGTTTGTGCTTTCAGAAGGACTCAAGGATCTTATGCAAATTTAGCCTACCTACCTTTAAGATCCACTTGCCAAAAAGTACTTTCACACTCTTCTTCCAGAAAAATGGTTGCCTATTTGTCTGCATAACTGTAAGAGATCAACAAATGATTTTCTCCCTCCTTCCCCTCTTCAGAGGATCTGCTTTAAAACAACTTGCTGTCCAAAATGACTTTTGGGTCCTGTGGAAAGGAACCCTGGTGGTACTGCATTTAAGCATCTGCCCACTAACTGAAAGATCAATGATCCTTCACTTCTCAACCTCGCAGAGCTTAAAGAGAAAAACGTATTACCCCAGAGCCCTGTCAGTCAGGTTGCTGACCTCTAGAAATGTGAAACAATACATTTCTGTTGTTTAAAGCTCTGGTGGGCTAGTAATAAAAAGCTGCACTGTCAACCTAATTGTATGTGTTTGGAATCCAACAGCTTCTCCTTTGGAGGAAAGATAGGCAATCTCCTCCTGTGTAAGTTATTGTCTTTTTAAACCTATGGAGCGTCAGCTATAGGTTGATTCTGACTCGATGGCACACAACAACAAAGTCATCCATTTTGTGATGTTTTGTTTTTCACAATTGCCCTAACCTGATATACATAAGAAATAGACTTCAGACTGGTTCATCTTCAGAGTTGTTGTTAGGTACTGTCAAGTTGACTTATAGTGACCCTATGAATAACAGATCTGAAACCTGTCCTATCCTGTGCCATCTTCATAATCTCTGAAATACTCAAGGTCATTGCTTCAGCCACTGTGTCAATCCACCTGGTTCAAAGTCTTCTATTACTCCACCATCCCTCCATCTTTCCAAGTATCCCTTTCCAAGGAATAGCTTCTCTCAGCAACATTTCCAAAGTATGTGAGACCAAGCTTTATCATCTTTACCTCCAAGGAGCTCTCTGGCTGCACCTTTTCAATTTTGTTCAGGTATCTTCAGAGTAGAGAGAACAAAAACTAGGAGTCACAAGCTGATCCAAAAGAAATATAAATTATCTGATATGATAAACCACAGAGACTCTGGAATGTGTACACAAACAACAGAAGGGGGCAAAGGAGGAAAAGAGGGTTGTAAAAAATGAAGAAAAGACATAGAGGGCATACAGGAAGAATGCACACTGCTAGTACTCAGTTAATGAGTAATGAGGGAGGGACCTGTGACCTAGGGGGATGAAAAATTTCTTGATGGACTGTGGGAGGTGTGCCATCCTACTTCTTTGCCTGGGCTTGAGTGCCCACTTTTGCAAAATCTTTTAATAAAGCCTCAGTCTTACTAAACTGAGTTTGGATTTGATTTCCAGAATGCCTGTCAGACCAACACTCTGGATTACCTATTGACAAACTCATATGGGATATAGTGGCTAGAAGGCACCATTCTCAGCAAAGGAATTGGCCCCTAGTCAGGGGATCACATTGACCTGCCAGTTGCCAAGAAGAGCCAAGAAAGTGCCCTGAGTACTGACAATCTTTTTGACACATATCAGGTCAAAATCAATTGGTGATTTGTACATAGCCCAAGATGTATTGGGCAAGTCCGTGGTCAAAGACCTCTTTAAAATAAATGCTAATGGACAAGGACATCAGTTTAAAGACTAGTGTGCCTAATCCAAGTAATAGGATTTTGAATTGCTTCAAATGCATGGAAATTTGACAATGGCTAAGGAAGACTGAAGAAGAATTGATGTTTTTGAATTGTAATTTTGTCCTATAGAATACCAAAAGAACAAACAACTCTGTTTTGGAGGTAGTGAGACTTTGTCTCACATACTTTGGACATTTATAGAAGGACATCATGCTTGGAAAAGTAGAGAGTCAGAGAAGGAGAAGAGATACAATGAACTGAGTTGACCACAGCAACTGTAACAAGAGCTTGAGGACAGCAAGAGGTTGTAAGAACAATGCAGGATCAGGCAGGATTTTAATCTCTTTGTTCATGGGGTTACTCTGAGTGGGTGTCGATGCTATGGTACCTAACAATAACAACTTGGCCTAACCACAGACATATAAAGCACGGATTAGTCTGGTACAGGAACTTGGCCTATTTGAGGTATTCTCTATGAGAAGAGGAACTGGTGAAAGCATATAGAACTTTCTTACTGTGGGCTTAAACACTGGTCACAGAGGGAGGGGCAGAAACAGATACGGAAAGGAGGTGTTTAGTAGAAGACATCAGGCAGGAGAAGCCATAGGCAGCAGTGCCCATGTCGTAGAGCAGAGAAGGAAGAGTGAAACAAGGAAGCAGCATGCCACAGAGATAAATGGGATTAAAAATGTCACTTATGAGAGGGACAGTACACTTTCTTTGCAAGGACAGCTACTAGGGCTGCTATTGGGACACCAGCGGCTTGTTATTTGTTATTTCCTGAATGGCAAGTGTTTTCCAGTTCCACAAGGCCCAGGCAAATGTCTAGACACAGTCTTCCCCCCAAGGTTTCATCACTTTAGTGTGTATTCTGATAAAAACAGTACATCTGTAACAGGACTACTGGGGGCACAGGACATTCTGTACACTATAAAGTAAGACACATGACATTATGCATTTGTCAAAACCCATAGGACTATATGACACAAAACGGGTCCTCTTGTGAACTTTGTTGTTGTTGTTAGGTGCCATCAAGTCAACTGATTCACAGTGACCCTATGAACAGCATATCAAAGCCGGGCATTACCTTCATGATCTTCACCATGCTAGTGCCTGTGTGATGCATGCAATCACTGTGTCAATCCATCTCACGTCCTCTTTTCCTGACCCTCTATTTTCCCAAACATTATGTCTTTTTCTGAGGACTGGCCCCTCTTGATCACATGACCAACGCATTCTTCCCTCCAAGGAGCACCTTGGCTACACTTCTTCCAAGATGGATTCGTTTTGGTGGCAATCAACTGTGAACTAAGACTTTAGTTAATAATACATCAGTATGGGTTCATTAATTGAAACAACTGTACCACAGGATGCAATTGGAGAAACAAGATGCTAATCGGGAGAAAGTGAATGCATTTTTATTTCATTTCAATAAAGAACCGAGGCTATCTCATTCAAGGTCAATGACAGGAAGATCAGACCAAGGGCCCCACATCCTCATGACGTTTTTGTTACCATGAGGTGCATATTATGAAAGAGGCTTTATCGTCCTCTTTTTCAAACTATAAAAACCAATGGTTTAGTCAGCGGAGTGATCAACTTAAAAAACCCTTCTTCCCCGGCGACACTCTCATTTAAAGAGAAAACTGAGAAGACCGGGTTTGCCATAGGAAAATGTTGCGGAGCCAGCGAAGGAAGG
>NW_006399851.1:12061455-12085255 GCF_000299155.1 Elephantulus edwardii | reverse complement strand
CGGGGCTCCTGGGTGACAGGTGCTGGGGGCTGCCGCGCGGGGCGGAGGGCTGTGGCCGCGCCGGGACGAGGCCCGAGGGCAGCGGACGCGCGGCCACGATGCTGGAGACCCTGCGCGAGCGGCTGCTGAGTGTGCAGCAGGATTTCACCTCCGGGTGGGTATATGGTGGGGGACGAAAGGACCGGAGGGGGCCGGGTCGGCGGCGGCGTTGTCGCCTCGCTCTCCTCCCTGCCCTGCGGACCCGGGCCCCTTCCCGCCCCCGCCCCGCCAAGGAAAGTAAAGAACTTTCCTACCGCTGTCTGGGGTCCCGAAAGTAACTTGTATCCCAACCGGGCGCGATGTGACTCGCGCCTGCAGGCCGGAAGGTGGTCGGGAATGGAGCACTGGGGGGTGCAGGGGACCCCGGCCCGGCAGCAGTAACGCGGGGAGGGGAGTCACGTGAGAGGGGGTGCCCCCCCTTCCACTCCCCGCGGGCCTGGTGACTCTGCCCCCCTCCTCCTTCAGGAGTACCCACCTCCAGAGTCATCTCTAGCTCACATTTCGTTCTCTGGGAAAACCCTCTTCGCCTTTCTCCTCTACCTTTGCCCTTACAGTGAAGAAACCTTGGGCAAGAAAAACTGCACTCCTAAGAGCTGGTGGTTAAGAGCACAGATCAGTGGTTCCCTAACTTTGCTTAACATTACAATCTCCTGCAAACTATTTAGCAATCGTTCCCATACTAATTAGGGAGCTAATTACGTAGTTTTTAAAGATCACCAGGTGATTTCAGGGTGTCAGAAAGTTTGGGAACCACAGGCGTGAATTCTGGCTCCACCACTTAGCAAGCTACTCGGCCTGTCTGTCTTGCTACAGTTAATGCGACTGTAAAGGCTGATGATAAGAAAATTTATCTCTTGAGTTACAGTAAGTATCAGTGAGTTAATATGTAATGTATGCAGTGTAGCACTATATAAGTCCACTGCCGTTACTATATTTTGAAGTCATTTAGCTATCTTTACTTTAAAAAAAAATAATCTTTTATAAATCTGTCACCTTTCGCTTACAAATGCTGTGACTATGAAGGCATTTCATACAATGTTTTAAATTTCTAATGGAGAACTAATGGAACTCTAGTAGCCTAGAGGACAGAGTTGCACCACCAGTTCAACAACAGCGACTCCACAGGAGAAAAATGGGGAATCTCCCCCCATGCAATTTACTGCCTCTGAAAACCCACTGGAGGGTCAGCTATGAATTGGTTCTGATTCACGTTTCTATAGGAAAACCTGGGCTGAAATTTTTATCAAGGGCAGAACACCCGTCTTCTGAAAAGGAGCTGGTGGGTTTGAGGACCCAATTCAGGTAGCAGCAGAGGGCTTAAAAGCCTTTTATGCACAAGGTTTCCAAAAATATCCATGTACTGTTTTCTTCCGAGAGCCCTGGTAGAACAGAAGGTAAGCACTCAGTTGCCTGAATGTCAGTGGTTTGAACCCTCCACCCACTCTGTGGCAGAAAGAACTGGTAGTCTGCTTCTCTGGAGTTACGGCCTTGGAAACCCTATGGGACTACTGTACTTTATTCTCCCGCTTTGTTGTGAGTCAGAAATGACTTCACTGCATCATGTTAGGTTGTGGTTTGAATTTGTTTAGTGTGCTGAATAATACCAGCTTGACAGATTCTTGAAGGCTTACCACTTTAAAGAGTTTTGATCATTGTAGTTTGGTGCTCTTCATGCTACAGCTATGGGGGTTATTCATTGAGAGTGTATTTGCATACATGCATTTTCCCCCACCTATAAGTTTAGAAAACAAGTTTTTCAGAAGGTGTAAATTGTAGGATTGAGAAAATATGTTTGGTATGTTGTTGGAGTAGGGAATTCTGATGGTGTCGTCCAGAAGAAGTTGTGCTGCTAACTCAAAGACATCACCTATCTTTGGGGAGAAAGGTGGGCAATCCCCTCCCATGTGATTTACAGCTGCTGGAGGGTCAGGTATGAGTCAGTTCTGACTCAATGACCATGACTTTATCAGAGTTGCTGTTAGAATGATCCACTGACAGTGTGAGATTGACCATAGGTGTGTGCATGTATCTCTGCTATCAGTGGGTCTAGGAGTTCCTTAATGACCTCATAGTCTATATTTTTTGAAGTCACCCAACCCTTGAGGTTATATAGTTGCCTTAGAGTTCATTGATTGTTCTTTCTTTCTGAAGGTAATTTACTTAAGAATATGGTCCCGAACCTGACTGCCCAAAGCCAAACCACTTTGGGAGATCTGGGAAATCCTAAAGCTTCAGGAATTAGTTAGGGAGAGGGCAGAGGCTTCTGGTTGTTGTTGTTGTTTGGTGCCATCAAGCTGAGCATGATTCATAGTAACCCTGTGAATAAGGGATCAGAACCCGCTCCTGTTCTGTACCATCTTCACACTTCCTGATACACTAGAACCCATTGCAGCAGTCCCTGTGTCAGTCCACCTGGTCAAGGGTCTTCCTCTCCTGCGCTGACCCTCCACTCTTCCAATCATCATTTTCCTCCTCTCCAAGGAATAGCCCCTCCTAGCAGCATGCCCAAAGTATGTGAGGCGAAGTCTCTTCATTCTTGTTGCCACAGAGCACTCTGGCTGCACCCTCTCCAACACATACTTGTTTGTTCTCTCGGCAGTCCATGGGATGTTCATTGCTCTTCTCCAGCACCACAGCTCAAAGGTGTCAGTTCTTCTGTCATCCTTATTAATTATCCAGCTCTCAGGTACATAGCAAGCGATTGGAAAGACCATGGCCTAAATCAGCCTTATCTTAGTCCTCAAACTGACATCATTACCCCTCTAATTTGTAGAGATCCCTATCTGCAGATTTCCCAGTGTAATGAGGCTTCTGGTTAGGACTACTCTAAAAGCTGATTGTACTTCCTGAAGATGTCATAGTCAGCTTGGGGTTAAACATTCTGAGAAGGTTTCATTCTATTGGTGGTGCTTGATTGTTGTTGTTAGATGCCGCCAAGTCCATTACTACTCATAGCTACCCTGTGAACAACATATCTGAGCCTTGTGCTGGCCTGTGCCATCATCATGATCTGTTATGCTCAGATGTGTGTCAATCCATTTTGTTGAAGGGTTTTCTTCTCTCTTGTTGACCTCACCTGGCGTGATGTTTTTTCCCAGGAACTGGCCTCTCCTGATAACTAACATGTGCAAAGTATATGAGATGAAGATTCACCCTCTTTGCCTCTAAGGAGCATCTAGTTTTACTTCCTTCAAGGCAGATTTATCTGTTCTTTTGGCAGTCCCTGAGATCCTCATTACCTTTTGTCAACATTTCAATTCAAAGGCACTGATTGTTCTGTCTTTCTTCTTGATTGTCAAACTTTTAGATGCATAGGAATAAATTTGAGAAGACCATGGCTTGAATCAAGTGCACCTTTTTGTCTAGGTGCCTGTGACTCATCGCAGCCCTGCTTAGGGTTGAACAGCTCTGATTCTAACACACATACCCCTATTCCCCCAGTTACTGTGTCAGTCCATCTCATCTGGGGTCGTCTTCTCCTGTGCTGTCCCTCCACCCTTCTGAGCATGTTGTCCTTCTCCAAGGACGGGTCCCTCCAGGCCATGTGCCTAAAGTCTGAGACAGAGCTTCAAAATCCTAGCCTCCAAGGAGAATCTGGGGTTTCACCCTCTTCAAGTCTTTTAAGAAACATTGTTACATCTAAGCGCTTTAATGCTGATTTTCCTAAGGCAACATGTCTTTTGATTTCCTGACTGCTGCTCCCATAAGTGTTGATTATGAATCCAAGCAAAATTAAATTGATGGCAACTTCAATATTTTGTTCATCTATCATGTTGTTTCCTGTTGGTCCAGTGGTGAGGGTTTTTTGTTTTCTTGATGTTGTGATGTAACTCATATTGAAGGCTGTAGTCTTAGATCTTCTGAAGCAAGTGCTTCATGACCTCTTTACTTTCTACAGACAAGGTTATGTTATTTGCATAATGCAGGTTGTTGAATCTTCCTTCAGTCCTGATAGACCACCTTCTTCATATAGTCCAGCTTCTCAAATGATTTGATCAGCATACAGATAGAATAGATAAGAAGAAAGAATAGGATCACACTTCTCTTGATTTTTAAAATATTCCATTCTGTTTTCTTTATTCTATTTGGACAGTAGTTTCTTGGTCTATAAGTTTCGCTTGAGCACAATTAAGACTTCTATGATTCCTGTTCTTATCAGTGTAATCCATAATTGACTATGATCCACCCACACAATCAAATGCCCTTTCATAGTCAGTAAAAAACAAATAAACATCCTTCTGATAGTCTCTGCTTTCAGCCACAGTTCACTTCACATTAACAGTGCTATCCCTTGTGCCATGGCTGCTTCTAAATCCAATTTGAATTACTGGCAGTTTCCTGTTAATGTGCTTTTCCAGCCATTTTTAAGTATTCTTCAGCAGGATTTTACTTGCATGAGTTATTCATGAAATTGTTTGATAATTTCCATATTCTGTTGGATCACCTTTATTTTTGTAATGGGAAGAAATATGAATTTCTGTCAGTCACTTGGCTAGCTAGTTATCTTACAGATGTCTTGGCTAGTGAGCATGTCCAGGACTGCATCTGTTTGCTGAAGCACCTGGTTGGTATTCTATCAGTTTCACCTCATTTTTTGCCATTGCCTTCAGTATAGCTTGAAAGTCTTCCTTTATTACCATTGGTTCTTAATCATGTGCTACTTTCTGAAATGGTTCTTTATCAACCAATTCTTTTTGGTACAGTGACTCTATGTTTTCCTAACATCTTTTGATGCTTCCTGCATTCAAGATTTTGCACATAGAATCCTTCAGTGTTGGAACTCACTGTTTGAATTTCTTCTTAAGTTCTTTCAGCTTAAAGTATGCTCTGCACATTTCATTATAATACTTTGTTTTGTCTTCTTGAGCTGCCATTTTAAATACTGGGTTTATATCTCTTACTTCAGCATTTCTTCCCTTTGTTTTTGCTTCTCTATGTTCTAGTGCAAGTTTCAGAATCTCTTCTGACATCCATTTTTGTCTTTTCTTTGTTCCTGCCCTTCTACTTTCTTCATGGATGATATCCTAATTGTCATCCCACAACTTGTCTGGTTTTCTAGCATTAATGTTCAGCACATCAGATGTGATTTTGGTATGATTTTAAAATTTGCCTTGATAGACTCAAGGTCATGTTTTGGATCTCATGGCATTGCTTTAATTTTCTTCAGCTTCATTTTAATTCATGACCTCCATAGTCATACCCTGGCATTGTTCTGACTGTGATATTAAGCTTCTCTATCTACTCTTTCTACAGATGTAGTTAGGCTAATATCTGTGTAGTCCATCAGGTGAAGTCCATGTATATAATCACAATTTATGCTTTTTTAAAAAAGATAATTACAATTAATAACTCATTCATTGCACAAAATTCAATTCTATCTCATTTCTGCCAATAACACCATATCTTCCAACTCCTAATCCTTCTTTGTCCAATTTTTGTATTCTGTTGTTGTTATGTGCCATGGATTCCCTTAGGACTCATAACGACTCTATGTACAACAGCTCTGTACCTTGCTTTATCTTGAGCCAATTTTATTGTCTCTGATATACTTACCTCTCTCCAATCCATCCCATCGAGGGTCATCCTCTCTTGTCCAGTCTCTCTACCATTGCAAGCATTATGTCCCTCTCCAAGGACTAGTCCCTCCTGTAGCATGTCCAAAGATGTCAGAAGAAACTTCAAAATCCATGCCTTCAAGGAGCAGCCTGGTTTCACTCTCTCTTGGATGAACCTGTTTGTTCTCTTAGCAGACCATGGTATATTCAAAACGCTTCTCTAGCACCACAACTCAAAGACATCAGTTTTTCTTCTATCATTCTTAGTCATTGTCCAGCTCTCTGATACATAGCAAGTAATTGTGAAGACTATGACCTGGATCAGGCATACCTTAATCTCTAGACTGACATCATTGCTCTGGAGAGATTCCTGACAGCAGATTTTCCCCAGTGCAATTCATCTTTTGGTTTCCTGGCTGCAGATAGGTATCAAGAGTGTTGATTGTGGAGCCAAGCAAGTGGAAGCTGTTAATAATCTCAATCTCTTTGTCATCTATCACGATGCTGCCACTTGACCGAGTGGTGAGAATCTGATTTCTTTTTTTCTCCCCTACTTTCCAATTACTTATAATTTATATGAGGTGGTTTCTTAAAAAATAATTTATTCACAAATAGAATCTTTGTTTTCTTGATGTTGAACTTCAGTCCATGTTGAAGGCTGCAGTCCTTTCTGCAGCACATGCCTCAGACCCTCAGTTTTGGCAAAAGTTTTGATGAGTCTTCCTCCAATCCTGATGCCAAATTCCTCCTCATAGAGCCCAGCCTACAAGATTAGCTGTTCTGCATATAGATTGAAAAGATATGAAGATAGGATGCATACACCTTTCCTGATTTTGAACCATGCAGTATTTCCTTGCTCTATTTTTAATGACTACCTCCTGGTCTAAGGATAGGTTTGACATAAGCACAATCAAATGCTCTGGAATTCCCATTCTTCTCAGAGTTGGCCACAGTTTGTTGTGATCCACACAGTCAAATGTCTTAGCATAGTTTGTATTCTAGTCACCAATTATTATTAATGCATCTGGATTGCATGCTCGACCTGTTACAAACTATGTAAATTGGTGGTGTTTGTTGTTTTGTTGTTGTTGTGTGCCTTCAAGTTGCCTGCAACTCATAGTGACCCTACGTACAGCAGCTCTGAAACCTACCCTGTCCTGAACCAGTCTCACTAATTCCAACACATCAACTCCTGTTGTCCCAGTTACTGTGTCAGTCCATCTCATTTGGTTCTTCCTCCCCAGAGCTATCTTTCCACCCTTCTGAGCATGATGTCCTTCTCCAAGGACCAGTCTCTCCTTGCCACATACCCATAATATGTGAGACGGAGCTTGAAAATCCTAATTAACAAGGACAAACTTGGTTTCACCTTCTCCAAGACAGACCTATTTGTTTTATTGGCAGTCCATGGTATGTTTAGGACTCTTCGCCAGCACCACAATTTGAAAGTATTAATTCTTCTTCTGTCATCCTTAGTCATTGACCAGCTTTCTTAGCATAGCAAGTCATTACAAAGACCATGGCTTGGATTAGGCGCACCTTAGTCTTTACAGTGACGTCTTTGCTTTTCAATACTCTGGAGAGGACCCTGATAGCAAATTTTCTCAATGCAATTTGTCTTTTTATTTCCTTACTGCTGATGTTAAGAGTGTTGATTGTGACTTTTCCGTGTTGTCCTGGTTCCCATCATAACTTAAAGGGGAAACTTCCACAATGTCTGAAGCCCTTGATATCCTACAGATGAAGGAGGAGGGTGTCCTCAAATTCCTTGCAGCAGGAATGCATTTGGGTGGCACTAACCTTGACTTCAAAATTGAATAGTACATCTACAAAAGGAAAAGCGATGCCATCTACCTCATAAACTTGAAGAGGATCTGGGAAAAGCTTCCCTTGGCTGCTTGTGCCATTGTTACCGTTGAAAAATCCAACTGATATCAGTGTCATATCTTCCAGAAATACTGGCCAGAGATCTGTTCTGAAGTTTGCTGCTGCTACTGGAGCCTCTCCTATTGTTGGGTGCTTCAGTCCTGGAACCTTCACTAACCAGTTGGAGGCAGCCTTCCGGGAGCCTCATCTTCTGGTGGTTACTGATCCCAGGGCTGACCACCAGCCTCTGCCAGAAGTATCTTACTTTAACTTGCCCACCCTGTGTAACAGATTCTCCTCTGCACTACATAGACATTGCTATCCTGAGCAACAACAAGGGAGCTAACTCCATGGGTCTGATGTGGTGGATGCTGGCCTGGGAAGTCCTGTGCACGTATGGCACAATCTCCCGGGAGTACCCATGGGAGGTCATGCCTGATCTGTACTTCTACAGAGATCTGGAAGGGGTTGAAAAGGAAGAGCAGGCTGCTGAAAAGGCTGTGACCAAGGAGGAGTTTCAGGGAGAATGGACGGCCCCTGCTCCTGAATTCACTGCTGGTCAGCCTGCAGTTGCAGATGGTTCGAAGGCATCCAGGTGGCCCCTGTACCTATTTAGAAGTTCCTTGCTTCTGAAGACTGAAGTGCTCAGCCTGCAACTTAAAACTGGTCTGCAGCCCCCACTGCTCAGGCCACTGAGTGGGTCAGAACAACCATCGAGTGATCTTAAACTATCTTTTAAATAAAGTAGTAGAAATAAGGTTGATGAAAAATAAACAACACACAAAAAAAGTGTTGATTTTGGAGCCTAATAAGCTGTAATTGTTAACAACCTCAATCTCTTCAGTCAGGAGAGCTTCTTAAATATGCTCACAGATACCTCAGCCTTGAGACTTGTGGCTTTTGGCCAGGGTTATAAAGCTCTCTCCTGCTTAGTCTTCTAGCAAACTTAGGCAGAGGTTCTTACCTCTGGTTCTTTCAGGTAGCAGTCCCAAAGTCAGTTCTGTCCCATGTCAAGTCGCTGACTCTTTGCTCTGGCTGCTGCTTTCATGTAAATCTGGCTGGCACAAGAATCTCTGGCCTGGAAGGGTTCTCAATTCCTGCTGCTGCTGTGCTGGTGGTACGAGTCTCAAAATTTGCCACTGAATCTGCTCAATTTGGTGGCAAGACAAGCCAGTCCCCTTGTGGAATGGCTACTCGCATATTCTCTCCAATCCATGTGGCAAAGTCAAAGTCAATGGTTATAGAAGCTGTTTTAAACAGTAAACCCTTAACATCACAATTCCTCTTCAATTTGCCTGACATTATAGATCATATGATTGTTTGATTAAAAATGGCCAATACCAGCCCATCTACACTCACTAATGCTTGGGACGTCATTTGCTATGAATTCCATTTCAGTTTTGACAACCTCTAATTTTCCTGTATTCATATCCCATGTTCTAATGGATGTTGCATCTCTTTCACAATTTTTATTGCCTTCCAACCTGAAAGGCTCATCATCATCTTGTTGTGTGCCTTCAAGTCAGAACCGATCTATAGATGACCCTCTAGTGAGTTTTCAGAGGCAAAGGAATGCATGGGAGGAAATTGCCCTTCCTTGTCCCTCTGAGCATTTGGTGAGTTAGAACTGTGTGCCTTTGGGATTGCAGTGCAGCTGCTTACCATTAGGCCACCAGAGCTCCCTGGTTGCTCATCTGCCAGCACTATTGTTGTTGACTGCCTTCAAGTCGAGCATGACTCGTAGCGATCCTATGAACAAAAGGCCTGAATCCCCTCCACAAACATTGCCATTTATCAAAGTTCGTAGAGTTTCTGGAGGCCTGTCGTTTAGGAAGTGTATGCCAATCCTGCTTCCAAACCTGTCATAGAATGTTATTGATTGAGTCGCCTGTGATGCATATAGCTCTGAACCCTTCCCTGTCTTGAGCTGGTACCACTAATTCTGACACACCAACCCCCATTGCCCCAGTACTGTACCAATCCATCTCATCCGGGGCCTTTCTCTCCTATGCTGTCCATCACTAGCACTATACCCAACAATATTCCTTTGTTAGTCATAGAGCTTTCAAATGCTTATTAGTTTAATTTTATACACTCCACTGAAACCTGTTCATCATGGGTCGTTCTTTTAGTATTTGAAATACTTTTAGCATAACTTCCAACCTCACAGCAACATACAAGTTTCCTCAGTACAGCAAACTGACAGACGAATGCTGTATCCAAAAGAGCAAACTATAAAACAGGAATCATACAAATATCATAAAACAAACATGCTTGCTATGGAAAATAGAAAACAAACTATCTGATCTGGGAAAGTATATTTGCTACCCAGTAGAAGATTGGAGTTGGGGTGCCCAGTCAGGTCATGAGTAGTACCTCTGTTGGCCCAGATTGGGGCAGAGTTTCTGCTGGCATCAGAGGAGCCTGTCTAGAATCTGGTCTGCCTGGCTAGAGCTGGTGTCTGCCAGTCCAGGGAACGCGATGGCTGCAGGCAGGGTGTCTTGTCAGAGATGGCTAACATAAAGAGCAGCCCATACTGGTCTGACCTGTCCAAGTGTGGACAAATGTGAGAGTTGAGGGTGCCCAGTAAGAGGGAAGTGCCCAAGTCCTAGGAGATAACCATACTAAACTAGGAGCTGACTGCAGGCCAAGTGTGACACAATCCACAGGGTCCAGGAAATATATGCTCTGAGAGCTTTAAGATACAAAGTGATGTAGCCCAAAGTAGAGCTTGGCCTTGAGGATAGTGGAACTGTGCCTGGGTGAATACTGCCTATCACCTGGTGAGTCGTTGTTCAGGGGGCACAAAGAGTGGACCTTACAGCTGTTGAGGATACCTCTGCCCCTACTGTCCTAGGTTCGCATGCCATAAAGATAACTGTTCAAGATGCCCACACTGCACTGTTTATGGTTCTGTGTTCTTTTACTCTTCTTTGATGTTTCAATTCAGTTTCTTCCTTCAGTCAGTGTTTGAAATACTTCCTCATGTTTTTTTTTAGATTGTTCTTTAAGAATTCTCATCCTTCCTTACCTGTTATGTTTGATTTCTGATGTCTTTGGAGCAGAGGTTCTAAACTGCCAGTCTGTCTAATTTGCCCTCTAGTTCTAATATGCAGCTGGTAGGTCCTGCTTTAGCATACGATTGTTCAAATGTCTGCTATATCATTCCATCTAGTTCCCTTGTAAGTATGTTTAGTGTGTTCCTGTGTCCTGGCAAAAAGCACCCCAAATGGCTGCTCTAAACTCTGAAATTCACTTTGGTTCACTCAATTTCCTACATGATTTTTATAAAGAAAATACCCTCTTAATCCAGTTTGTGATTTTTGAATTCACTCTTAGTTTGAATAATTGATTATTTTGCATTGATAAGAAAAATTGGAATTGCACTCAACTTACACTTATTCATTGCATACTAAGTGACCCTACGGGCTTCAAACATGAAAGATATGTGGTACCTGTTTTATAAAACTGTCCAAATGGCTATGAGGTCCCCTAGAACACTTGGTAGCTTTGCTCATAGAATCCAGAGCAGTTGGATTTTAAAATAGCTGTAAGTTTTCCAGTGTTCAGGTTGCCTGAGGGGATCCATTGACGCTCCTTATCTGTGGCACCCTTCCTGTCCTTTGTCACCTAGAGCAGTGTCCTCAGAGCATTCCTGCTGGCTTTCTGTTCCTGAAAAGCCTTTTAAATGGAATTGAAATGTAAGCAAATTTATTTTTTTTCTTTTTAATAGTGAAGTGGACTTGTTTTATCTCTCCATAAGAAGATGTCACATTAATGATAGAAGCGTATCTGCTGAATGTATTTTTGAGCTTCTTTTGTTCCCCTTGGTTCTTAATCATATGCACCTTCCTGAAATGGCTCAGTGTATATTTCTTCTATCTTTTTATGATACTCATTTTCAATTTGAACTTGCATGGGAGAAATTGCTGGCCTGTTTGGCAGTTGGACCCTCGCCTGTGGTGACTAATATGAGCTTCTTCACTGTCTCTGCACAGTTGTAGGCAGTTTGATTCCTGTGTGTTCCGTCTGGTGAAGTCCAGGAGCACAGTTTCCCTTTAATGAACAGACCAGACAAACTCTGGTGAACTTGTTATTCTCGTGACAGGAAGCAGAAAATGTAGGAGGTCCTGAGTTCTGTGGCTGGATACAAAACAAGTTAAGAAGAGGGATAGGACAACTGCTGTTTTAGATGGCGTGTTCCTGACTTCTTTTTAGTTGAATGGA
The DNA here is from genome assembly GCF_000299155.1 of Elephantulus edwardii. Lineage (NCBI taxonomy): Eukaryota > Metazoa > Chordata > Mammalia > Macroscelidea > Macroscelididae > Elephantulus > Elephantulus edwardii. The sequence goes on along the minus strand of NW_006399851.1, from coordinate 12,073,568 downwards.
TCCTTTGAAGGTTTTTGTGAATGAGAGTGGCATGAACCTACATGTGTTTTCAGGAAAAATAATCTGAGAGGCAGTGTTTGGGGAAGATTAGAGGTAAAGTGCAAGGAAGTTACTGAAACACCAGAATGGCTCTGGTAGCCTCACTAGGCTGCTAGGTAGGAAGCTGAAATCCCAGACATGCAGTGTTCGAATCTACCATCTGCTACATGGGAGGAGAGGCAGTCTTCTCCTATATGATTAATGGTTGTTGGAAACCACTGCAGGGTTAGATATGGGTTGCTTCAGACTCAGTGGCACACAGCAACAGCAATGATGATGAGATAAGGAGCCTTGGCGTTGCATTGGGTTAAATATTGAGATGCTAGCTAGAAAGTTGGCCGCTCAACTCCACCAGCTGCTCTGCAGAAGAACAATGCAGAACAAGTCAGCTTCCTCAAAGATTTACAGCTTTAGAAACCCTGTGGCGCACTTCTTCTCTTTCCTTTAGTCAGTATGAGTCAGTGATGGTGGGTTTGTGAAGATAATAAAGAATTTTAAAGGAGGCATTGGATTTGGCTGCATTGATGGAATTTGTCAGCAATGCCATATTGGAAGTAAAATGGTTTTGGGGAGAAAAAACAAGCATAAGTTTGCAGTATTTTAGGTAACCAATGCTTTTCCCAGCATAAAAAAAAAAAAACCAAAAAACAAACAAACAAACAAAACCCAAAAAACAAACAAGAATAGGATTGAGAAAAAAGGAGCAATAGATAGTGAATATATTACACAGGAAGCAATTGAAAATTTAAGAAGCACTTGAGATAGCGGAACAAAGCCAATATATTTGCTGTAATTAGAATTGAAGTAGCCTAAATTATTTGCTGCTTCCCCCCCCCCTTTTTTTAAATTATTTCTTGTATGTGTACCATCAAATCAGATCTAACTGGTACAGGAGGAGATTATTGCCCCTCCTTCTCCAGCAGACCATCTGGTGGATTCGAACCGTGCAACTCTGGGATTGCAGTGCAGCTTCTTGCTGCTAGGGAAATGTGTGCACCTTTCAGTGGGATTGTGCTTTTGTTTTTCCTCTATTATGTTTAAAAAACACTTGATAAAGTATAGTAGATTGATTTACATGCATAGATTTCAAAGTTAGGATGGAAATGGGAATAAACTGGGAAACTGGTGCACCTTAATGACATAATGTGCAATTGGTATGTTTTTATGGCACTTTGAAGCCATCATTCTCACCTTGCTCATGGCTGGGAGTAGGAGGAAAGTGAGGTGCAAGTGAATGAAATGACATCAGTGTCACCTCAGTAAATGAGCCAACTAGAGAAAGCAGGTCTCTGTTCGTCGAATTTTTGTAGTGTTTCACTAACCACTACTGTCAAGTTGATTCCAACTACTAGTAGTGACCATGCAGGACAGAGTAGAACTGCCCCATAGGATTTCTGAAGCTCTGATCTTCATACAGGCAAATTACTTCATCTTTCTTCCCCTGGTGGAGTTGAGTCACTTTTGATTTGAAGCCCAGTGCCTAACCCACTGAGTCATCAGAGATTCTTAGTGTTCTGAAGACAACTTTTAGCTTGATCAAATGAAAAAAAGAATTTTGCTAGTCATCCATCTCTATTTCCTAGTAAGATGTCCCTCATTTTAGTATGTTCTACAAAACTTGAGGGGAGAAATATGCTGGTGTCAAATGAAGGCAAGCCTTTTCAGGAATCTAAAAATAAAGTATTGAACTGTTGTTAAGAATTTGAGGTTTAGTGCTTTAAATTCCAAGGTGTGCATTAGTCATCGCTTATAAAAATCGTTCTAGTAGCTCATTTATGTCTGAACTTTAATGTACTTACGGAGCAGCCCACCTTCTTTGGGGAGTATATGATAAAGTAAGAAATGAGAGAACCCTTTTGCAGAAATTCGTGCATTGGGGAACTGCTTTACTTCACCCATGGATCAGTAAGGGGTGAGAATGGTAAGTATTATGCTTTTTATTTAAATTTGTAGCTTTTAGTCTGCTAATGAAGGTTGGTTGGTTGGTTTTGTGGGGTTTTTTTGTTTGTTTTTTGGGTTTGTTTTTTTTTTTTTGTAACTGTACTTCAATCTTGTGGCAAATCTCTGGTGCTATTTTTTAAAAGTTTGATAAAACAAAGCTATTCCACCTAGATCTTTCAATATACTTTAAATAGCTCTTATTAGTGGGTCATTTCCAGCAAAGGATCAGTGTGGAAAACTTATTGCAAAAGGCTGATTTTTAGTCTCACCACTCTTTCCAGTGATGTAGTAGTCAGTTTGATTCCTGTGTATATTTCATCATTTTTGGTCTATTTGCAGTAAATAAGTTGGTCACACAATTTCATCATCTGATCTCTGGCCTATTTCTATCACCATGGCTGTATTTTCCAACTACCAATTTCCCATAGGCTGCCAAAAGAGCAAGCAGATGCCTGTTAACATATATAGGGATGGAAACAGCCCAATTGTCCAACCACAACTGAAAGGATTAAGAAATTGTGGTATGCAGCAATGAATAAATGAAAATTCAAAATCTCTGTAAATGTTCATTAACATTATTAAAATAAAAAAAATTACAAAAAAACCCATAAAGACTGTAAATTACAGATTGTATAAAACACAATGTAAATGAATGAAACATAATGTAATATAAAAACCAATGAAAATATTTTTTTTAAAAAAAGAAATTGTGGTGCATTCACACAAGGGAATACTATGTAGTGCTCAGGAGGAACAATTTTGAAAATACTACATAGCTTGGGAGAGACTGGAGAGCATTATGCTGAATGATCTCATAAGGACAAATATGCATAAGGTCATTATTGTAAAAAATAGAGGAATAACTAGTAAAACTTGGATGGGGACCCAAAGAGGGAGGAGTAGGAGTAGAGGAGTAAGGATGGGTAGGGGTAAAATTATAGGGTTGCACAATTTGGTAGGTGGAGGAGGGGTTGAAGGAAATTGGAAACATCCAGCAGGGATCTGAAAAGACAGGGTAATGATGGTCATAGTCCAATGGTGACTGTTGTTGTTGATTGTCGTTGAGTTGAACACAACTAATAGCGACCTTATGAACAAAAAGCCTGAAGCCTTTCTATAACTATCGACATTTCTCAAAGTTCATAGTTTCCAGAGCCATGTTGTTTAGGAAGTGGATGCCACTCCTGCTTCTACTAATGGTGATTAATTTTATAAAAATATAATGCATGGAAATGATTGTATGAAACACAATGTGAAAGAAGAATGCAAGTAAATCAATATAAAATAAAAATTACAAAAATAGATTGTTGTTGTTGTTAAAGTGCCATCGAGTTGTGGACGACTCATAGTGACCCTATGAACAAAAGACCTGAACACTGTTCATAGAGTTTCCAGAGGTAAGCCATTTCGAAAGTGGATGCCACTCCTGCTTCCTAGCTTGTTTTAATCAGGAAGCTCAACCAAACACTGTCCACCCTGAGTAACCATTATCACATTGAGCACATCAGTGTCACAGTGTTTAGCATCACAGCAACCACGAGTTACCACTATACAGCAAGGCATAGACCAGTGCCTACCAATTAGAAGAATGTTTGACAAAAAACAGTTTAGACCAGGCCCAAGGGCCGCAGATTAATATCACCACCTTGGGCTTGGTAGCATAACTTCCTATTCACTAGGCCAACATAACTCTCTCTAAAATATATAGGGAACCTTGTATCAAATTATACATAATTCTGTTTTTAGGTTCAGAAAACTTTGCTTTCATTCAGAACTAAGTTTTCTGAATAAAAACTTGGAGAGTCAGCTGAGTCAGTTCCTACTTGATGGTAATGAGTTTTATAGTTTATGTGTTTGGTGTTTTGTTTTTGTTTTGTTTGGGGTTCTTTTTAGTTTGAATTTTTCTCTCTCCTCCCCCCACCCCAAAGATAAGAATTAGGGGTAGGCACAGCTACAAGCTTTGTTTACTAATTTAGAAAGTCAAAATTAGTTATAGAAATAAATATTTGAAATATTGACCTAGAGATTTGCTCCTTGTCATTGAGGTGGGTCTGACCCATAGTGACCTTCTGAGGTTCTCAATCACTATGAGAGGAGGCTGCCCATCTTTTCCCTTGGAATCACTGGGTGATTCGAACTACTGGAGACATACAACCTTTGAGTTTAGCAGCACAATTCTGTATAAACTAGGTGACCTAAAAAGGATCTTAGGAACCTTGGTGATGCAGTGGTTACAGCAGCTGGTGGGTTCCAGCTGCCAGCTTTTGGATTAGCAGTCAAGCGCATTAACCACTGCAACACTGGAACGCCTTAAAAGTGTTCAGTTCTTCCTAATAACATACTAGTTTATCAGACCAAAATGTTAACATCGCTGAAATTCATGGTTACAAATTCTCCTGACCTATAAAAATGTTCTCTTTTGTGCTTGGTTAATCATAGGTTGAAGACTTTAAGTGATAAATCAAAAGAAGCTAAAGTAAAAAGCAAACCCAGGTAAGCTTGTGCTAACATTTCATTTACCACATATTAGATTTTAGGTTTTTCTATATTCATAATTGTGTTATTACTATAATGAACTTCAAATCTTAGTGAACTTGACTACAAAACAATTTATTTGTTCTTTCCAAAAATTGCAAATAAAATTTTCTGAAGAAATTATAAAATGAATGAAAAGAAAGTATAATAGTTTTACTCTTTGAGAATAAAAACATTAATGCTGTTTGATGATCATTTTAAAAAATATTTTTAATAGTTAAATACGTCTGATCAATCATTTTACATTTGTATTTGTAAAAGTCTTGCACTGTTGAAAAGCAAATTAATAATGAAGCAATTCCTGGCAGATGAGCTGTTGTAGCTATTAGCTGTTCTATATTAAAACATTAGTGTCAGTTGTATTTTAAGATAAATTATTTTATCAGGGTTCATTTTTAGCCTGTTAATGATGAATTTTAACTTATTTATGGTATTGAGCATTATACTAAAGTGCTAATGACATACTAAGAACCATCTTAAAATTACAAATTGACTGTTGATAGTGTATTAACTAAAATAAAACCTTTCCAAAAAATTATATTGATTATCCTCAATGATTTTAAAATACATTACAATTTTTCATATAAAAATCCTTATATATAACTCGACTTTTCCAATGTAAGTTGCCTTAAATAAGAAATAATTTTGACAAAGTATTTCTTTTGGCAGGGCTGTTTCTTGTTTGCCAAAATACTCTGCAGGTCTAGAATTACTTAGCAGGTAAGTGTTTCCATTCAGAAGGGGAGGTTATACTTCTATTTCATTATCTAAAATATTTTTATAGATAGCAACTTTCAAACAACTAAATTTTACCTTGATGCAGTGATTGGAAATTATTGACTTATTCTTTTCTCTGAGGGTGAGGCAAGGATGGTAAAGCTTTATTTTATGTACTTTGGGCATGTTGTTAAGAGGGGCTGTTGCTTGGAGAAGGACCTTGTGCTTGGAAAGATGGATGGACAGCAAAGGACAGGAAGACCTTCAATGAGATGATTGACACATTGGGCTCAATGTGTCATCAATGATGAGAATGGTGCAGGGTAGGCCAGGGTTCAGCTCTGTTGTTCATAGGGTCACTGTAAGTCTTATTTAACTTCAAGGGCACACAACTACAACAACTGGAACTTTGAGGTGTAATCTGTAGACAGTTGTGCTGCTAACTCAAAGGTGGCGCCTCTGTGGGAGCTCCAAGCAAGAAAAATGGCCAGTCTTCTCCCGTGCAAATAATAAGCTCAGGAAGCATTCTAGGAGTTCAGCATTGAGACTGTTCTGACTGAACCACAATGAGATTTGTTTTGGGGGTTGGTTTGTTTGTTAGTTTTTTCATCACCATAATTCAAAGGTACCCCTTCTTCTCCAGTCTTCCTTACTAATTTTCGACTTTCAGAGACATAGGAAGTAATTGAAAATACCATTACTTGGATCAAGCACACCTTAGTCTTCAAATGGATATCATTACTCTTTATTACGTTAGAGAGGCCCTTAACAGCAGATTTTCACAATTGAACATCTTCTGATTCCTTGTCTGATTTACCATGGGTGTTGATTGTTGATCCAAGTAAGAAGAAATGTTGGTAGCATCAGTCTTTTCTCTATCATGATGTCTATTGATCGAGTGGTGAGGATTTTTGTTTTCTTGATGATGAGATGTAGTCCATATTGAAGGCTATAGTCTTTGAACTTTTGCAATAAGGACTTCAAGTTCTCTTCACTTTATGTAACCAAGTTTACATCATCTGTATGATGTAGACTACGGATGAATCTCCCTGCTATCTTCTTCATAGAGTCCAGCTTCTCAAATGATTTGCTCAACATACAGATTACTAATTTGTCCACTGCTGTTATTGGTGATTTCTGTCGAGTCAAGCATGGCACATAGCGAGCGACTCTATGAACAAAAGACCAAAGTCTTTCTATAACTATTGTCATTTCTCAAAGTTCATAGAGTTTCCAGAGGCATGTTGTTTATGAAGTAGATACCACTCCTGCTTCAAAAATAATTTGTCCACTATCACTCTTGTTTCATATACCTTTAAATGGACCATTATTTCCGGTCTCTTTACATGTCTGTCTTACTCTTTTTGGTTCATATCAAAACATTAAGGTAATACAGTATCTTGCCTTTTACAAATGTGTCACTTACACAGTGGTTTGTGCAAAAATCTTTGACAGGCACAGACACTTGTCTTTGCTCCCTGCTCCTTCCACTGCCCTGAGAGATCTCTGATTCAGGTTAGAGGAGGGTTTTGGTATTTGAGGTAGTGCCCAGACTGATCAGAACAGATGCACTGAGCAGGCTGCAAGCAGAATCTATTCTCTTCAGAGCTTGAGATCTGGGCTCCTCTTCCAGAATGAGAGGCTTTCGGGTGGGCATAGCCTTCTGTGTTTGCTCATCACTCCCTCCTTGGCCCTGTGGGAGCCCTGATATAGGCCAGACTGAAATTTATATCTTAGAGAACATTTCTAGACTGGCCAGAACAGACATAATAAACAGACCACCAGGAAAACCTGCCATATTTGTTTCAGAGTCCAAGATCTAGGGTCCATATGTGTGCACAGGAGAATGTGGTTTGAGTGGGGCTCTACTGCAGTCAAGTGGCTGTATCCATTGGTGAAGAGGGGCTAGGAATGGATAGGGAAATGGGAGAAGACTTTTTACCACTTAAAAATCTCCTTTATCTTTCTGTAGTTGTGGCAAATTGCTGCCTTTATTGTCTGCTTATCAGCTCACATTTATATTTCTGGTTGATTTTCTTGATGCTGGTGTGGAGGGCTGTGATCTTTCCATAAGTGCTTCATTTTTGGGTAGTTGTTTTAATGTGTGGTTTACATTTTGAGCTATTTTTGCTTTTCTTAGGTATGAAGATACATGGGCTGCACTTCATAAAAGAGCGAAGGAGTGTGCAAGTGCTGGAGAGGTAGAGTATTCTAACCTTATGCTGTGGGCAGGTTTCTTTATGCAATAGTAGATAGTATTAGAGAAGTGAAATTTACAAACTGCATAAAAATATTTTGTAGGGTATCTCAAATTCAGTGTAATAGTAGATTTTGCAACCTTTTGAATAAGAGCCCATTTTAATAGTATCTCAGAGAAGTAATCTAGTTTATAGACTTGGAGAATTTATTGTAAGTCACATGTAAATATTTGGTTAAAACTTATGAGTTTGAGTCTAATGAATGACCCTTCAATGTATATAACCATGTGATGTAATTTCTTTTATCTGCTAAGAGTTGATTATTTCGGTAAAGCTAAATTTTGCTCACTTTACCAAAATACTTTGCTTTGCTTTGCTTAAGTGCAAAATTACAGAAACAAAGAAACAATTCAGTGATCATCCTTAAGTCACTAAAAAGAGAACTGTTTACGTACCATCGAGTTGAGCACAGCTCATAGCAATCCTATGAAGTCTTTCTATAACTATTGTCATTTCTCAAAGTTCATAGAATTTCCAGGAGCATGTGTTTTAGGAAGTGGATGCTACTCCTGCTTCCAAATCTGTCTTAAACTGGGAGCTCCACCAAACACAGTCTACTGTGGGTAACCATTATGGCATTTGACACCCCAGTGGCACAAGGTTCTGCATCACAGCAACCCCAAGTTACCTCAGTACAGGAAACTGATATTAAGCGTGTTGTACCACTTAGAAGAATGTTCCTCCAAAATACAAAATATAGTAGCACCCAACTTTTAAATACAAAGGGCTTTGTTGACTCTAGACAAGAGGCTTAAATAAACAACAGCCAATATAAATGTCGCTGTTATGTGCCATCGAGTCACCTGCGACTCATAATGACCATGTGTATAGCAGCTACATTATATATATACACACACACATATATATCTCACATTATATAATATATAATGAATAAAAGCAATGTGTTGTTTGTTTAAATTATTTGGTACTTAAAAGTTTATTTGCAAAGTTCAGTGTTGCTATTTTGCATAGAACCTTCTTTCTAAAGAACATTTTTGTGATTCTTTGAGTTTTTCACTGTGCATCTATACTTAAACACACACATACACCGTTGAATTGGAATTGACTCATAGCTGACCCAGTAAATTTTCTGACACTGTCAATGGCATGAGAGGAGATTGCCCATCTTTGTCCCTTGGAACCACTGGTGAATTTAAACTCCTTGCCTTTTGGCTGGCAGTGCAGCTCCTTACACACTAGACCACCAGAACTCCCTTCACTTAAATTAGCAAAGCAAGCCCTAACTGTAACATAGATTATGGGGATATATATGATAACATTTAGACAATGAGATTTCTCTCAAATTACTGAAAAGAAGAAATTTGAGGTTCTGGCAACAGGACATACTGGATCATTTGAAAAGCTCTATAATCATAAACCATTTAAATGCTGGATGAATGAGGGGAAAATAAAACCTGAATCTGATGCCAGTAATGTCTTTAAGGTGCTAAATAACATGAATGTCATTTTGAAAACTAAGGTTTGCCTGACCCAAGCCATGATATTTTCATTTGCTTTGTATGCAGTTTAAAGATGGACAATGAATCAGGAATACTAAAGATTTGATGTGTTTGAATTGTGATGTTGGCGAAGAGTATTAAATATCCCAAGAACTACCAAAAGAACAAACAAATCTATCTCTGTGGAAGTACTCTCTAAGTGTTCATTAGAGGCAAGGATGGTGAAAGTCCATCTCGCATGGTTTCAGGAGGGGTCAGTCCTTGGACAAAGACATCATGATGGGGAAAGTAGACAGTCATAGAAAAAGACTCGCAGTGAGGTGAAATTAACACAGTGACTGGGCATGACAGAGATCATGAGGATGGCAGTGGATAAGGCAAGATTTCTATTGTTCATGAGTTACGGATTATAATTGTCTCAGTGGCACCCAAAACCAACAATCTCACAAAATTTAAGGGAAATTCTAACCCAACTGAAATAAACAGGGAATTGCAATGATAGTACTAAAAAAACAGAATAAATGAAAGCTGGGGTAAAAAAAATATTAATATAATCTCCTTGCAGATTTATGATAGGAAACTTTGCCTTTGGGAACTGAATCTGAGAATTCTGTGTAAATTATATTCTTGGATCTGTGAAGTGTCTTTGTTCCCTAGTGAAGGATAAAGCTAGGGAAAAACCTACCTACTGTCATAAGTGTCCAGCCTGGAAACCTATCTTTGTAACAGCTTGACATGCAGGTGATTTTTTTCCCCTGAATTTGTCATCATGGAACTGGGCTTATAATAGTGTGGAGTTTTAATTTATACTTCCTGGATGATTAAAGAACCCTTTTGATTAGAAATTAAAGGATCACAAGAAAACTCTGTTCTTAGACAATACACAGAGCACAAATTCTCCGTGAAGGAAACTTTTCTTAACCTAAGCCTTCAGGATTTCCACAGATTAATTCAACCAAGTATGAATTTGGAATTTTAATAAGTTATCAAACACATAAAGAAAGAAACCACTAAATGCGTGTGTCACCAGAATGGGGGAAAAATGCATTTAGAACCACAGAGGACCCTGGATGTTGTACTAGTGGGTGGTGGCTGTTAGGGACCTTTGAGTCTGCTCTCACTCACAGTGACTCTGTGTACAGGAGAATCTAACACTGGCCTCCCCTGCCCCACACTCACCCTGGCCACCCTGGCCGCCCCGCCCCACACTCACTCTGGTCGCCCTTGCCCCGCACTCATAGTCTCTGCTGTACTTGTGTCCATTCTTGCAGCCACTGTGTCACAGCTCATCTCCTTGAGGATCTTCCTCCTCCATGCTGACCTGCCACCTTACCAAGCACAATGTCCTTTGGCATTGGTTTTTCCTGATAATGTACCCAAAAGAGGCACAGGACAGGACAGGGTTCAGATCTGTTATCCATAGAATTGCTATGGGTCATATTCTACATGACAACACCTAACAACAGTAACAACAATGGACAAAGAAAGACTTTGTGGGTGATCACTAGTCTAATTTATGGGCTTTAAAATGATAGAATAAAATCTTCCAGTTGGAGCTGACTCAGAGCTGGCCGTCCACTGGGTTTCCAAGGCTGTAAATTGCCCTGGGGGGTATTCCACATCTTTCTCCCCAAGTTCTTGAAAGCATGCCTAAATCATTTATACTGCAGCCCGTGTACTAGTTCACAAAACAAGCTTCCATCGGTTTTATACAAATGAAATCATAAGGAATTCTCTCTGCTCCCACTGTAAACTTAGCTGAGAGTCAGCAACAGGAAAATTACTTTGACAACTCTGAATATTTGGAAATTAAAAAATAAAATTCCAAGTAATTTATGATTCAAAGAGGAGGAAATACTGAATATTTAAAATGAGAACTGGGTGGTGTCTTTATAATATGTATATATTCATATAGAATTTGCTAAGGTGTACTTGGGAGATTTTATAAAGAAAATAGAAAAATCAGTGAACCAGAAGAGTAATACCCAAGAAAGAAGAAGGAAAGGAGAAAAATTAGTGAGATAATAAATGTAGGAAGTAAGTGAAATAACATAAAGTGCAATAGAGACGAAACAAAACCAAAGTTTTATTTTTAGAAAATACTAATACATTAGATAAATATTTGGAGATATTAAAATGAAAGCATAAATAATTCTAGAGATTAAAGGAGATGTAACTCCAGTTATAGCAGAAAAGAAAAAGGTAAAAAGTAACTGCTGACAAGTGTGAAAATTTAGATTAAATGGCAAAAATCCCAGAAATTTCTTCCAAACCCTAATATATTAGAGGCAATATAAATCTGGAATAGCCTCACAGTCTCCAAAGAAATTTGTATTTGTTTGTTTTCTTTTACTTTTTTGATGTCGCTTTGGTGCAGGTGTTTTACAGAGCAGTTTCATGTTCCACTTGACATTGACCCCTACGTAGTTTCCTGATACAGGTGCAGCACTCTTCCCCTTCCCTCCCTATGCTCCCTGCTGGTTCATGCCTCTTTGTTGCTAGTCCTGCCCTTGGAGCTTTTGATCTCCTGTGATAATTCTATTAGAGATTAAACATCTGGCCACAGCACAAGTTCCAGACCCACAAACTCTAAAAGAGAATCCCATTAAAATTATGGGAAACACATTTCAATGTTACACAAAGTTTTCCATTGTCCAGTGTCAGCACAAAGGCATGAATATACCCAAGTCACTTTAAAGGGGTAGAGTAACTTTGACAATTAAACCTACATAAATATGAGAAAATAAAATCTGAATTTTGTTCTATTTATCAGTACTGACCTTTATTGATATGTCTTCTCTCTGTCTTTTGAGTCAGACATAATAGTTGTCCAGGCATAAGTGGAGATATTGCAGACCATTGCAGTGAACTGAATACTGCAAAAAAATCAAGTCACAGTTTTAGGTTTTTCAGCATTAAGATTAAAGGTAAACTGTATAAGAGTCTTAACAAAAATTGTTTTGAATATAAGAAGCAGTTCCTAAATACATGCATATGAAAGAATTTTCTGTAAGAACTGCTGTTTGCAAAACAACTATGAGATATCATCTCACCCCAGTCAGAATAGAAAAATTTAACAGAACAGCAAGCAATAAATGCTGGCGAGGTTGTGGAGAAGCTGGAATCCTTATTCACTGTTGGTGGGAGTGTAAAATGGTGCAAA
>NW_006399851.1:12024664-12060940 GCF_000299155.1 Elephantulus edwardii | reverse complement strand
TAAAAGGGATATGTGATTAGGTATTTTTGTCATGACAGGAGTCCAGAGTGAAGGCTGTATAGTGGAGTGGACCTGGGGGGAGGGATTGTAAAACAGTGAAAGAATTTTTCTTTTACTTTTCCAAGAGGGTAGTGTACTAGGGGGGAAGGTTGGGAGGGGAGAAAAGTGTAAGAGTGAATGAATGGAAATCCAAAGTTTCTCTAAATTTTCATTGAAATTGATAATAAATTTTTTAAAGATAAAAAAATAATAATTAAAAAATAACTGCTGTTTGAAGACTCTTAATTATTTTGTAAAGTTGGTTATTTGAAGACCAACACCTAAAACTGATTTAAAGTTTTAAAATCAAAGTTTTTGTGCAGCAATGAATGAGTGGAAACCCAAAATCTCTGTAAATGTTCATTAAGATTAATAAAATTTAATAAAAAAAAAGAATGTAAAAAAAAGAACTTTTTCTGGGATGCATTGTTGTTAGTTGTTATGTGCTATTGAGTCAGCTACAACTCACAGCACCATCCTCATAATCCAGGCTCAAGCTCAGTGTTAAAGTCACTGTCAATCCAGCTCATTGAGGATCTTCCTCATTCTCACTGACCCTCTACCTTTCCCAACATTTCCTCCTGAAAATATGTCCAAAGTAAACAAGGAGCTTTCTGGATGCTCTTCCTTCAAGATAGATTTCCTTTTTCTTTGAATAGTCAATGGTATATTCAGTACTCTTCAGAATACCACAGTTCAAATCATTGATTCTTTTTCCATCTTCCTTACTCATTGTATAACTTTCAGGTGCATAGGAAACAATTGGAAATACCATGGTTTAGATATCTTTAAACTAACATCCTGGCTCTTTGGCACTGTGGTCAGGTCTTTGACAGCATGATTTCTCCACTGTAACACATCTTGATTCCTTGACTGCCACTAGTGTAGGTACTGAGTGTAAATCCAGGCAATACTGAGACATGTGTAAGTGTTTAAAGTGGATAGCTTTGATAGGCATGGTGTTATAAATGTACTAATTTTGCTAGACAGCACTTGTGTGTCTTTGGTGGCCTTTAATCTTATGACTTTTATCTCCCAGGACAAAAACCTGTTTCACATATTGTAATTGTCTGCTTTAGAACAAGGTTTTACCATCAATCTTAAAAATCTGAGCAGTATTTTCTAAAACCGTTATGATCAGCAGTAGCTTTATTTTTCTAGACTCTTTTCTAAACCAGTTCTATGATTCCTCTTTCCCCTGCAATATAGAAACTGATTGTGAACAATATTTTAGGGGTCAGAGTTAGACTTCATTGTTGCCTTCCACTTCCTTTTATTGGGAAATATTTGCCTACTTTCAGATTAAACTCTTATTTTTTTTTTAAACTCTTATTATTGATCTTGTTGTATACTGCTGAGTTGAAACTGACTCATAGCAGACCAGCCAGCAGGTTTTCAGAGGCAGTTTAATATCATGGGAGGAGACTGCCCAGCTTTCTTCCTCAGAGCAGCTAGTGGGTCCAAACAGTGTGCCCTTGGATGTCAGTGCATCTCCTTAACACTGGGCCACCAGAGCTGTAAACTGGTTGAATTCAACAGTTACATTCTATTTATATATAAGAGTGAATCTTCTGCTTTTAATTGAAAATCAGTTCTACTGAGTGTTGCCATTCCTAATCCTCGCTACATTAGTACACTTTGACTTTGGGGAAATAACTTGGTCTCTCTAAATTTTCTCGTCAATAAAATAAGTTCACACACTTAGGCTGTTTATCACTCAAAGTTCTTTGGTACTCAAATGAAATGATGAAACACCCTCCCCAGCCCAACAAAATGACCTTTAACTGCTATGCTCCATACACAGTGAGGTGCTGTCATTAGCCATCTTGTAAATCACAGGGATTCTCTGCTTTCTCTTGGATTGTTTCTCCTGGCTTCAGTGTCCACCAGAAAGAATTTTTTAATGAAACACTATAGATTTTGTTTGCTATTGATGCTTGAGTTCCAGGTTTTCAATCTGAGTTTATTAAGTTTTTTACTTGGAATTGGAAAAATTTGGCTCTTAAAGAGAGCTAATTCCAGTATGTATAAAATGATACATTTTATAATGAACAGACAAAAATTCTCACCACTGGACCAATCGGTAGCATCAGGATGGATGGTGAAGAGATTGAGATTGTTCACAGCTTCAGTTTGCTCGTCTCCACAGTCAACACTCTTGGCACCAGTAGCCAGGAAATAAAAAAAAAGTATTGCGATGGGAAAGTCTGTGGTTAGGGACCTCTCTAAAGTACTCAAGAGCAACGGTGTCTCTCTGTAGACTAAGGTGCGCCTGATACAGGCCATGGTCTTTGCAATCACTTGTTATGCTTCAGAGAGTTGGACAATGACTAGGGAGGATAGAAGGAGAATTGATGCCTTTGAGCTGTGGTGCTGGAGAAGAGTATTGAATGTACCATGAACTGCCAAGAAAACAGATTCATCCTAGAGAGGGTTAAACCAGGCTGCTCCTTGGAGGCAAGGATTCTGGGGCTTCGTCTGACATACTTTGGACATGTTGTAAGGAGAGACAGGTCTTTAGAGAGGGACATCTGCTGGGTAGAGTAGAGGGACAGCGCAGGAGGGGAAGACCCTCTATGAGGTGGATTGATTCAGTGACTGGGGTAATCGGGATGGGTGTGTCAGAGGCAAAGTGATTGGCACAGGATAGAGCACGGTTTAGGGCTGTTGTACATAGGGTCACTATGAGTCGCAAATGACTCGACGGCACATAACAACAACAACAACAACAAGATAACAGTGTAGTTTTCAGAGCTCTTTCTGTTACCAGATTCGGGTAATTCCTATTCCCAGTTCTGGTTGTTCCTTTCATATGTGCATATAACAGAATAGCTAGAATGTTAACTAAACACATGGATTTAAATGTCTGATTCCTTGGGATAGAGTCAGTCTGGTGTGACATGTGAAAAGTGACCTCAATATGCCTCTGTTTTCTCATCTGTAAAATGGAGATGATAATAATGCTGTGATGATTTTTAGTTGAGATAATATGTAAATGGCTTAGCCAAACACCTGGAACACAGTACTCAGAATCTTTTTTATATTATGTAATTATCAATAATGATTTTTGAAAATTTATTCAGCCTCATTTCTTTTTTTTTAAATAATTTTAATGAACATTTACAGAGAATTTAGATTTCCATTCATTCATTGCTGCACTTCTCTACCCGCCCAGCCCTCTCCTCCCACCCCCTCAGTTCGCTCCTCTCTTTCAAAACTAAAAGACTCCCTCCCTGGTACACAATCCCCCACACACCCCTCCCACCGCCCCAAGTACATTCCGCTATGCAACTTTAATTGTGGACTCTTGTGAGCCTCATTTCTTTTAAAGTCACATTTTAGTGAATTTTTATATCCTTCCTATGTCCATTTCTTACAGTCTATATTCAGAATATGAGTTTAAATTTTGTGAAATACTTGAATCACACTCTCATTATTTCTCCCATGTGAGGAATATATATAACATAAATTTCATCATTTTGAGCCATTTTCATGTGTACAATTTGAAGATATTACTTAATGGTGCAGCCAACAGTGCATGTGTTTCCAGAACTTCCTCATCAGGCCTCCGTAGAGCTAGGTCCCTGGTGTGTGGTGTGTGCACGTGACCACTAACCTAGCACCAGGCCTACCTATCAGCACTGTAGAAGAAAACCCTGGCGTCCATTTCCAGAATAAAGTTTTAGACTATTTAATTGGCATAGTTAAACTAAATAGAAATCATTGTGCCAGATACAGTATTTATCCTAATGACAGTCCTCAGAACAGAGCAAGGAAACACTGCATTGTTCAAAATCAGGAAAGATGTACATAAGGGATGTGTCCTGTCTCCATACCTTTTCAACCTGTTATGCAATGATGTGACTCAAGAGGGTAAGGTCTGCCTGATCCAGTCCATGGTCTTCACAATTACTTGCTATGCATCAGAGAATTGGACAGTGGCTAAGGATGACAGAAGAAGAATTGATGCCTTTGAGCTGTGGTGCTGGAAAAGAGCCTTAAACATACCATGGACCACCAAGAAAACAAATAGGTCTGTCCTGCAAAGGGTGAAACCAGCCTTCAATATGGATTGAAGCTCAACATCAAGAAAAAAAAGATTCTTAACACTGGCCGATTGGCAGCATCATGATAGATGGTGAAGAGATTGAGATTGTTAACAGTTTTCATTTGCTTGGCTCCACAATTAACACTCTTGGCACCAGGAGCCAAGAAATTAAAAAAGACATTGCACTGGGGAAGTCTGCTGTCAGAGACCTCTCCAAAGTACTGAAGAACAACGATGTCAGTCTGGAGACTAAGTTGTGCCTGATACAGGCCATGGTCTTTGCAATTACTTGCTATGCATCAGAGAGCTAGACAATGACTAGGGGTGATAGGAGTATTGATGCCTTTGAGCTGTTGTGCTGGAGAAGAGTGTTGAATATACCATGGACTTCTAGGAGAACAAACAGGTTTGTCTTAGAGAGGGTGAAACCAGGCTGCTCCTTAGAGGCAAGGATTCTGAAGCTTTGTGTGACATATTTTGGACATGTTGCAAGGCAGGACCAGTCCTTGGAGAAGGACATCATGCTTGGGAGGATGGAGGGACAGTGCAAAAGAGGAAGACCCTCGAGATGGATTGATTCAGTAACTGGGGTAATGAGGGAGGCTTGTCAGAGACAATAAGTTAGCACAGGATACAGGGTTTAGGGCAGGGTTTAGGGCTGTTGTACGTAGGGTCACTGTGAGTCACAGGTGTCAATACTTAACAAAAACAGTGAAGCTCAGAGAATTTATGAAATTTAGCAACAGAGTATAAGCATCTGGGAGGCAGTATTTATTTTTTTCACTTTGTTTACAATCATATGCCCAGTGCTTAAAACAGCTCCTGGAAAACAGTGGTCAGTGGGAGCTTGTCTAATAGAAACGCATTCTGTAAACACGAAGCTTTTTTTTCACAGCTGAATCGATACCACCATTCAGTACTTTTAATCTGTGTATCACTCACTGCCATCAAGTTGATTCCAATTCATAGTATCCCTCCATGGCGTTTTCAAGGCTGTAAATCTTAGTGGGAAAGTTTGCTTCTTGACCTCAGAGCCACTGGTGGATCTGAACTGCCGGAGAGGTGTCACTTTTGCATCAGCTATGCAACTTTCTCTACCACCAGCGCTCCCTCATAGTTTATTCTAAGATACGTTAGGGAACTGTTCTGTTAAAACAATTCCTTTTGTAAAGGAGAAAATGTCCATTAATTATGTTTTTGGTTTGTTTTTATTTTCTTTTCCATTGTTAATGGTAGTTTTCTTTTTACTAGAATGGGATTTTCAAATTCATGGTTTACTTAAAAACAGGGTATACTTACAAGTGATTACTAAGGTCATTTCTGAACTTGCTCTTTTCTGGATTAAGTTACAGTGATACAAGCTGTAATTTGAGTCTTCCTGCACCAAATATCAAGTTGTTTCTTTTCTCAAAGAGAAAACAAACTTTGGTCTTTCATCGGGACTGTCATCTGTACTCAGTGGAGGGATTGTTAAAGATAACACTGACTAGGTCTCGTGCTAACTGTAATTTCTGTGTGTCTGAAATCTGATGTGACTTTACCACTCGTCTTCTGTGTCACAGCTGGTGGACAGTGAGGTGGTTATGCTTTCCGCACACTGGGAGAAAAAGACAACCAGCCTGAGAGAGTTACAGGACCAACTCCAGCAGCTTCCTGGTTTAATAGCGGACTTAGAATCTGTGACTGCAAATCTCAGTAAGTGTGATGTCTGTATCTGTGTGTTGTTTTTAGAACTGAAGATAATTCAACTTGGACTTGGGTACTTGGTAGAATGTCAAGCTATAAGAGTAGGAAAATTCTTGGTAGGTGAATAGAAATTTTTGGAAGATGTTTCTAATTTCATTTTTTCTTATTAAGCAAAAGTTAGACTGATAAGGATTTAAAGTAGAAATGATTTCTAAAATATATCAATAACCGTTCCTGCCTCAGTTTGACTTAATTACCATTTTGTTGATTTCTTGAAGGAACTTGGTGTTCTCTGTAGGACATTATCTCTCTTTGTTTGAAAATTTGATTGTGGAGTATACAGGAGACTGGGCTGACTTTGTTCTGAATTTGTTCTTACTTTTCCTTGTTGCTTTTAAAATTCATTGTCTGTTTCAAGTCTTGTAATATATTACTCTATCAACAAACTCCTGAGAACAGATGAACAAAGTTAATTTAAATGAAGGGCCCATTTCAGTTAAATTTATACCTTGTGGAAGTATTTTTTTAATTTATATATTTTTATATGGGTGGGTTATGTGTTATATGTTATATTTTTTATTTCTTGGGCTTATGTTCAGAAATGATCTTTTCTGTTTGACACTGCTACATAACAGGGTAATATTGGGGCAGACTTGGTATGAGCCAGAATTGACTTAAGAACAACAGTTTTCTTTATTTGATGTTTATTTTAAATAACCAAACTTAAGATATTAGTGAAGCAGGAGGTAAGAGCTATCTACCCATAGGTAAACTCTCCTTGAGCTAAAAATCTGATCCAGAGTTAGAGGAGAGATGCTAACATAGCCTCTTTCCGTTTGTCAGTATACTTTACTTAAAAACCAACCAAAAGTTGGTGGAGAAGGTAGTGAGCAAGTTATGGGCTAGTTTTTTTGTGAGTGAATAAAAGACTTAGGTGGCATTTGGAATGTCTCTGTGTGGTATAAGTGGTTAAGTATTCTTTTCCTAACTAGAAAGTCTGTGGCTTGAACACATGCAGAGGCTCCGTAGAAGATTTGGCGACCCTTTTCCATCAGATCACAGTTTGGAAGCCCCACAAAACCCACTTACACTCTGTAACACATGGAGTTTCTGAAAGCTGGAATCTGGTCAATGGCACCTGATCTGGATTTGTGGGTTTTTTTTGTTGAGCGTCAACTATACAGTCACAACAGGAAGTGTGAGGATGGCTCAGGACAGGACAGGGTTCAAATCTGTTGTTCATAGATCTGCATGGGTTGTACTTCTCCTTGATGGCACCTAAAAACAACACTATATAACTAAGTCCTTGGCTATTAACTGAAAGATTGGTAGTTTGCAGTAACCTGAAGGCATTCTGGTGGTCTAGCAGGTAGAGTGCTGTACTGCCAACCCAAAGGTGGGTGGTTCAGATCTTTCAGCTGCTGTGTGAGAGAAAGATGAGCAGTCTCTTCCTCCTTGACTTATAGCCACTGAAATCCCACCGGAAGGTCAGCTGTTAGTTGATTCTAACTCAAAAGCAGTGAGTTGAATTGTAGAAACACTTTGGAAGAAATGGCTTGAGGACCCTGTAGGGTGCAGTTCTACAGTACATAGGGCTGCCAGGGATCAGAACCCGCTTAGTGACAATAATTGGTTTTTGTACTATTTCATTTATTGTTAGATGCTGTGCAGTCATTATTATTAATTCTCACAATGCCCCTAAAAAAAAAAAAGCTTATATTATCCCTTTACAAGTAAAATGACTGAGGGAGCTCTGGTGGCCTAGGGGAAAGAAGCTGCACTGCAATCCCAGAGGTATGTGGTTCAAATATACCAAATGCTCTGCTGGAGAAGGAGGGGCAATCTCCTCCTGTACCAGTCAGATCTGATTTGATGGTATACCCCACCCCCACACACTAAATAAATAAATAAAAAATAATAAAATTACTGAGGCTTGGAAAGAATGTGATTTGTTCTGGGTAATTGTTGTTAGGTGCCATCAAGTTGCCTGTGACTCATAGTGACCCTTTGAACAATAGCTCTATCCTGAGTCAGTCTCACTGTCTCTGACGCACCTACTCCCATTATCTCAATTACTGTATAAATCCATCCCATGCAGGGTCATCTTCTATTGCACTGTCCCTTTACTCTTCCAAAAATGATGTCCCTCTCCAAGTACTGGTCCATTCTGGCCACATGCCCAAAGTATGTGAGATACAGATTCAAAATCCTTGCCTCCAAGGAGCAGCTTGGTGTGAAACCTCTCCAGTACAGACCTTTTTGTTCTCTTGGCAGTCCATGGATTTAAGCTGTAGTTGAGGGAATGATCTTCTCTGTGAATGATGGGCCAAGTAGGGTGGCAGCTCTCAGTAGGCCTTGGGGACACATCTTGCATGGGCTGTTTTCTTCATGTGCCTTAGTGACTTTGAGCTCGTTCTGCCCAGTTCAATTATGGCTAACCACCAGAGTAGATTCATATTTTTAACAGAAATGTGGATGAGCAGGAAAGATAGCTGCATAGCAACCCGATCTGTTGATCAGAGTCAGAAACAACAGCACTAAGAGAGGACATCTGACCACAGGGCTCAGAGTGGGGGTTGTGCTCCACCTCCTGCAATCATCCCGTCCCTTGCAGCAAGCTCCTGAGAGGGCTCGCTATGCCTCTTCCCACTTCTGTTCCAAAATTTGGGTCTGTTCTCATTTCATTTTGCCAGTTATTTTTGAAATAATTCAAAACAGTTTAAAGCCCTGTGTCTTGTCTTGAGACGTTTGTTTTGTTAATTTCCAAAGGTAGGACATGGAAAAATATTCTAGAGCTTATAAAAATATCTCAGAGCTGTAAAATAACTGTGGTTACTCTGCATTATTTCTCTGTTGCTGAGTATAGGAATATTTCTTCTCCAGCTGTGGGTAACTAATAGAAATAACCCCCAAGATACTTGGAATTTTCTTCTGGCCACATTCTTTTAGCTTGCCATCCTGGATACTTTTAGAGTATAGAGTTGCTTACTTTCCCCCAGATATGTGTTTCTTTCTTTGCAAAAGCTAGATTCATTCCAACCATACCTTCCCTATTTTGTTTGGATATAACTTGTTTATAGTTGTTGTTTGTTTGCTGTTGTTAAGCGCCTTTAAGTCCACTCTGACTCATAGAAACCCTGCACTGCAACAGATGGAAACCTTGCCTGATCGTGTGCAGTCTCTGCCAGGTAGAAACCCACTGTTGTAGTCAGTATGTCTGTTCATCTCTTTGAGGGTCATCTTCTCTTTCATTAGCTCTGTGCCTTTCCAAACATGATGTCATTTTCAAACAACATAGTCAAAGTATGAGAGACCAAGTCTCACCATCTTTCTTTCTAGGGAGCATCCTGGCTGAGCTTTTTCTAAGACAGATTTGTTTGTTCTTTTGGCAGTTAATGGCATAGTCAGTAAAGTTATTTTATTTTCTTTATATTCAGTATATCAACTTTCACATGCATATGAGGAAATTGAAAATAGCATGACTTAGGTCAGCCAGGCCTTAGTCTTTAAAGAGAATCTTTGATCTTTAGAAAGCATTTCTACAAGTCCTTGACAGCAGATTAGTCCAATGCAGTGTGCCTTTTGATTTTGTGACTGCTGGTCAACACAGGTGTTGATTGTGAATCCAAGTAAAATGAACTTATTGACATGATCCACTTGTGAGGATTTTTGTTTTCTTTAGGTTGAGGTATAATCAGTACCTCGAATCCATTGAAGGTTATAATCAATCTTTTATTTTTGAGATTACTTTCAGCAAGCCAAGTTGTATCACCTACATAGCAGATGCTTGATGAATCTTCACCAATCCTGATGCCACATTCTTTTTCATATAGTCCACCTTCTTGGATTATTTATTCCTCCAATAGTCATACAAATCGAATAGATATGGAGAAAGTATATAACTCTGGCTCTTCATTTTAAACCATGAAGTGTCCCCTTGCTGTGTTCCGACAACAGCTTCTTGGTCTAGGTAGAGGCTTTGTGTGAGCACAATTTAAGTCTTCTGGAATTTCCATTCTTCCCTAATATATGGCTAACACAGTTGAATGCCTTTGCATAGTTAATAAAGCACAAATAAACATCTTTCTAGTGTTGTCTATTTTTAGCCAACATCCTTCTGACATCAGCAGTGATACCTCTTATTCCACTATCTCTTCTAAATACAGCTTGAATTTCTGGCAGTTCCTTGTTAATGTACTGCTATGTTTTAATAATCTCTAGCAAGATTTTCTCAGTATGCAGTATTGTTCTATCACTTTTCTTTTTTTAATGGGAACAATGTCTTCCTGTTGGTTGGCTGGTTAGCTGTCATCCAAATTTCTTGTCATAGACTAATGAGCACATACTTCACTGCATCTCTTTGTTAAATCATTTACACTGATGTTCTTTCAACTCCTGAAGTCTTATTTTTTTGCCAGTGCCTCCAGTGCAACTTGGTTCTCATTCAGTGCCATTGTTTCTTGATCATGTTCCTTCTTGAAATGGTCTCACATCAAGCAATTTTTTTTAATTCAGTGGCTCTGTGTATTCTTTCTGTGTTCTTTTTGATGCTTCCTGCATTAACCAATATTTTGCCCATAGAATCCCTCAGTATTGCAACTTAGGACTTGAGTTTTAAATACTGAAATAAAAGGGAAAAATTACATAGAAACTAACAAACCAAACAAACAAATCTAACCCCATTGCCAGCAAATTGATCCTAACTCATGTCACATAGAACAACCCTGTAGGGTTTTCTTGCTATAATCTTTCTTCCTTTTGTACCACCAAGGACCTGCTTTACTTAGGAGATACCTCTAATATCTAGATTGTTAGGTGTTTGATATGTTGTCAATCTGAATTACGTGTTGTTAATTGTTATGTGCCATTTAATCACTATGACTCGTTGTTGTTGTTCTTGTTATGTGCCATCGAGTCGTTTGTGACTCATAGCGACCCTATGTACAACAGCCCTAAACCCTGCTCTATCCTGTGCCAATCACTTTGCCTCTGACACACCCATCCCGATTACCCCAGTCACTGAATCAATCCACCTCATAGAGGGTCTTCCCCTCCTGCGCTGTCCCTCTACTCTACCCAGCATGATGTCCCTCTCTAAAGACCTGTCTCTCCTTGCAACATGTCCAAAGTATGTCAGACGAAGCCCCAGAATCTTTGCCTCTAAGGAGTAGCCTGGTTTAACCCTCTCTAGGATGAATCTGTTTGTTTTCTTGGCAGTCCATGGTACATTCAATACTCTTCTCCAGCACCACAGCTCAAAGGCGTCAATTCTCCTTCTATCCTCCCTAGTCATTGTCCAGCTCTCTGATGCATAACAAGTGATTGCAAAGACCATGGCCTGTATCAAGCACACCTTAGTCTCCAGAGAGACACCGTTGCTCTTGAGTACGTTAGAGAGGTCCCTAACAGCAGACTTTCCCATCGCAATACGTTTTTTGATTTCCTGGCTACCGGTGCCAAGAGTGTTGACTGTGGAGCCGAGCAAACTGAAGCTACGACTCATAGTGACCCTATAAACACCAGCTCTGTACCTTGCTCTATCCTGAGCCAACCTCATCATATGAGATAAACCTGGCCCCATTGCCAAAGTCCTTGTGTCAGTCCATCTCATCCACAGTCTTCCTCTCCTGAACTGACCCTCCACCCTTCCAAGTATGCTGTCCTTCTACAAGGATTGGTGCCTCTTGTCAATGTACCCAAAGTATGTGAGATGGAGCTTCAAAATCATTGCCTCAAAGGAGCAATCTGGTTTCACCATCTCCAGATAGAGACCTATTTTTTTTCTTGACAGTCCATGATATGTTCAGTATTCTTCTCCAGCACCACAACTTAAAAGCATTGATTCTTCTTCTGTCATCCTTAGTCATTGTCCAGCTCTCAGATGCATAACAAGCAGTTGTGAAGACTGTGGCCTGGATCAAGTGTACCTTAGTCTCTAGACTGACATCATTGCTCTTTAGCCCTCAGGAGAGGTCCTTGACAGCAGATTTTCCCAGTGTGGCTCATCTTTTTCTTTCCTGACTGCTGCTGCCACAAGTGTTGATTATGGATCTGAGCAAGATGAAATCATTAGTTTTAATCTTTTCTCTATAGCATGATACAGCTTTTTGGCCCAGTGGTGAGTATCTTTGTTTTCTTGATGTTGCAATTTACATAGGAAGCTCTAGTAACCTTTAAGGGCAAAGAACTTCACTGCCAACCCAAAGGCAAACTGTTCAACCCCAACGGCAGCTCCATGGGAGAAAGATGGGAGATCTCCTCTTGTGCGATATATATCTTCTGAAAACCCCCTACAAGGTGAGCTCTGAATTGACTTTGACAAAGTAGTACTTAACAACATCATTTTAAATACATGCTGCTTTTAGGTTTTAAACTAGTGGTGGTGTTTGATTCTTCTTACACTTAGAAATTACTCTGTCGTTATGTACCATTGAATTGGAACTGACTGATAGCTGACCCTCCAGTGTGTAGTCAGAGGCAGTAAGTCATGTGGGAGGAGATTGCCCATCTCTCTCCCTTGGAGCAGCTAGTGAATTAGAACTACATGCTTTTGAGTTGGCAGCACAGCTCTTTACCACTAAGCCATCATGATGCTTCTGTTGTTATGTGTCGTTGAGTCACCTATGACTCACTGAGGCCCTATACTGAGCCAATCTCACTGTCTCTGACACACATACCTCCATTATCCCAGTTACTGTGTAAATCCATCTCATCTGGGGTCTTCTTCTCCTGCACTATCCCTCCACCATTCCAAGCATGATGTCTATCTCCAAGGACTCAAGAGTGCTGAAGAGCAACAATATCAGTCTAGAGACTAAAGTGCGTTTGATCTAAGCCATAGTCTTTGCAATTACTGTTTGTGTATCAGATAGATGGACAGTGACTTAAGGGTGATAGGAGAAGGATTGGTGCCTTTGAGTTGTGTTGCTAGGGAAGAATATGGAACATACCATGGACAGCCAAGAGAATAAACAGGTCTGTCCTAGAGAGGGTGAAACCAAGTTGCTTTTTGAAGGCAAGAACATTGAAGCTCTTTCTGACATACTTTGGGCATGTTGCCAGGAAGGGGCAGTCCTTGGAGAAGGAGGAACCACTATAGTTCCCATTAATTACCTTAGAAGATAGTCAAAACTAGCAATTCAAAGGCCTGGTATTCTTTGAAGGGACAGTAGTGGTGCAGTGGTTAATCCTTTATCTGCCATCCAAGTCTGTTGTTTCTCACTGCTGGAGAATAGACTTGGTGATCTGTGCCTATGAAGATTATTGTAAAGTTCCATAAAGTAAATTTTGACTCATAATATTCCAAAACCAGTAGTAAAAACCCCTAACTGATCGAGCACTACTGTTTTGTTTAAGTGCACTGTTGCATCCACTGGATCAGTCCATGTCATTGAGGGTTTTCCTCTCTTCCGTTGACCATCTACTAAGCATGCCCAAAGTGTGTCTTTCTTTTGGCAGAATTTATTATATTTGATATTCTTCAGCAACAGAATGTAAAGATGTAAATTCTTTGATCTTCCTTGTTAGATATTCAGCTTTCACATGCATATGAGGTGACTGAAACAGCATGGCCTGACTTAGGCACGCCTATACCCTTAAAGTGACATACTTGCTTATTAGCCCTTTAAAGGTCCTTGCAGCGAATTAGCCCAATGTTGTTGTTAGGTACCTTCAAGTCAACCATAATTCATAACGACCCTATGAACAACAAATCAGTGCCTTGCCTGTCCTGTGCCATCCTCCTTGTCTCTGATATGCTCAAGCCCATTGTGTTGGTCACTAGTCAGTCTTGTTGAGGGTGATCTTCTCGTTCTCTGACACTCTCCCTTTCCAGCATGATGTCTTTTCCCAACCACTGGCCTCTTTTGATAACATACCCAAAGTATGTGAAACGAAACTTTCAATGTCTTTGCCTCTAAGGCTACCCTCGTTGTGCCTCCTCTCAGATAGACTTGTTTTTTTCTTTTGGCCTTCCATGGGATATTCAGTACGGTACTCTTCTCCAACACCATCATTCAAAGACATTGATTCTTCCAACTCTTCTGTCATCCTTATCATTGACCAACTTTCAGATGCACACAAAGCAATTGAAAATGCCATGACTTGCATCAGGCACACCATAGTATTTAAACTAACATCCTTGCTCTTTAGTACTGTGAAGTCCTTGGCAGCATATTTTCCCAATGCAACATGTCTTTTGATTTCTTGATCAACATGGGTGTTGATTGTGGATCCAAGTAGAATGAAATAATTTATAATTTTCAGTTTTTTCCCCATCTATCTGTTTCATATTAATCCAGTGGTGCTGTTTATTGTTTTCTTGTTCTTGAGATATAGCCCTTATTAAAAGCTATCAATCATCTTCTATTTTCTTCAGTAAATGCTTCAAGTCTTCTTCACTTTCTGTGAGCAAGGTTGTGTTGTCTGCATAAGGTAGCTTGTTAATGAGTCTTCCTCCAGTCCTGATGCCATATTTTTCATCATAGTTGAGCTTCTCGA
This sequence comes from Elephantulus edwardii, assembly GCF_000299155.1. Taxonomy (NCBI): domain Eukaryota; kingdom Metazoa; phylum Chordata; class Mammalia; order Macroscelidea; family Macroscelididae; genus Elephantulus; species Elephantulus edwardii. The sequence continues at coordinate 12,046,668 of NW_006399851.1, read as the reverse complement.
ATGATTTGCTCAGCATACAGATTGAATAGTTATAGAGAAAGGATACATCCATGACACACACCTTCCTGATTTTAATCCTTGCAGCGTTACCTTGCTCTGTTTGGACAACTGCTTCTTGGTCTGTGTATAGACTTTGCATGAGCACAACTAAGTGTTTTGGGATTCATTCTTGTTAGTGTTAACCATCATTTGTAAGCAATAAAACACAAGTAAACATTTCTCTGGTATTCTTTGATTTCAGTTAAGATCCATCTGACATCAGCAATGATATATAAACCTATTCCACAGGAGATATTATTGACATAGCCCAGTGCACTATGTTATTTAATTTCTTGACTGCTGCTTCCATGAACATTTGTTGGGGGACCAAATAAAATGGAATCCTTGAAAACCTCTGTATTTTGTTTACCACAATTTTTCTTATTGATCCAGTTATGAGAATTTTTGTTTTTGTTTATTCCTTTATGTTGAGTTATGATGCCCGTGCAGGGGGGTGGGGTGGCGCGCCCCCAGCGGCTGCTCGCACTGGAGGGGCCGCGCGCCTCCCACTGGCCTCCCGCGCTGGGGTGGGGGGTGCGCACCCCGCTGGCTGCCTGCGTAGGAGGTGGGGGATAGGATGCATGCCTGCCATCTGCTGGTTTGGGTTTCCTTGGACAGATCAAAGAAGACAATTACCTATACAATGGATTGCTGAAAGTCACTGTGAGTCTAATGACCTTAACCGTGGCAGCATGCGCAAGAGGACCGACATTCTAAATGCGCCACATATTTTGTTCTGTTGAATGCTTCTGCCAAAAGATGGTTAGACCTGGGGGGAGTCTGTTCACAATTCTCAGGTTCCCTTTATCATATATAAAGGGGGAGGGCAGTGACACCTACTTCAAAATATAGTATGACCACTTATGGGGGGGGGGTAACAGTGGCAGTGCTGGAATTGGAAACACTATCCCTGACCACAGAGTCCTCAGTCAGGCGAGGGGACCAGACTGGGGTAGGGGCAATTGGAGGGGGAGTATACCAGCCAGCACCTGGGGGGTGTTGCCCTGCTCAGGATGGGCTGCCCTCGGCCCCCGGCTCAGGGCGAGTCGTCGCGGCCCTCTGCCCAGGGCGGGCTGCCCTCAGCCCCCAGCTCGGGGCGAGCCATCGCAGCCCTCTGCCCAGGGTGGGCTGCCCTCGGCTCGGGGTGAGCCGTCGCGGCCTTCAGGGTGAGCTCCTCAGTCCCCAGATGGTGCCATCATCTACTTAACTCAAGTTCTTGAGTTTTCTTTTAATTACAGTCAGCTTCTTGTGAAAGGACACAACCTTGACATTTACCTTTCCTGGTTTTAAACTTGAAGCATCCCCTTCTGTCCTCATGATTGTTTCTTAGTCTATGTACAGGTTATACATAAGCATAATTGATGTTCTGTAATTCTTATTCTTCATAGTGTAACCCATAATTTGTTATGATCTACACTATCCATAATACTTTATGATCTGCACAAATACCTTTTGCTTATTCAATAAAGCTCAGGTAAACATTTTCCAAGTGTCCTTTATTTCAACCAAGATCTGTCTTACATCAAGATGATAATTATGGAAACTTTATATGGCAGTTCTACTCTGTCCAACAGAGTTTCTATAAGGTGAAATTGGCTCAGTGGTACAATCCAGTAATAACTGTATTGGCTGGCTTAGAATAAACTCATAGATCCTGGGCTTTTAAATCTTTTGGCTACATATTTTAAGTTTCATTTAATCAGTGATAATATTCTTTACAACAGCAAAAATTTTCCTCTACTGAAGTCTGATTTGATAGGGTGGGTATCAATATAATCTGTATTGTTAGTGAGCTTTCTGAATCCATATTGGTGAGGTTTTCTTTATTAGTCTTAATATATCAGATCTCAGAAATGTATAAGTTTAAAATATTTTTTGTATATAACTGAATTCTTGATTTTGAAAGCTTAAAATATTTCTATAATCTAAATAAATATATTGATATATATCCCAAAGCTTAGTCAGGCAATAATAAAAACAAAAAGAACTTAGAAGAAAATAGTAATTTGCCTGTATTTAGACACACTGTAAAATTTAGTATGTCCGGTCAAACTCCATTTTCAAAGTTGTTTGACTCTTGCAGGTATTTCTTACTTTCCAAACAAGTCTGTCTTTATTGAAGAGTAAAGCGTTGATATGATGTAATCAAGTTGGAATGTGATGCTGTGTAGCTGTGCTATGCCATGGTGGAATGAATATGACTACAGGTTACGTGGCCCAGCAGAGTTGTTAAGAATCCATAGCTCCTGTTTTATGTGGTGTCATCCATCCAGCTTACAAAAGCCTCTCTGATGGTCAGGCTTGCCATTTAAAGAAGTGTATGCTGGAACCTAGAACAAGAATTTGGGACTTAGCCATCTAGATTTAGGTCCAAGTTACAGCATTGCTAGAGACCTGGTGCATATTTCTTAAAAGTTTCAAGCTTTACTTTCTTTCCTCTCTTGAACAATGAAGAAGGCCTTGCTCTGTGCTATGTGATATTCATCGGTTCCAAACATGCATCATTGCATGAGACTCCTGTCAGGATGCTGACATCACAGTGGGAGCCTTACTAGCCTTTATAAATTTGCAAAACCATTCGAGCAATTTAGATTTTATTGCACAATATTTTACAGTGCAAAAACCACAGGATAAGAATGTAGTATTCTCTATGTTTACATATGTATATAGTGTTGAAGTTGAATATGTTCATCTGGATTCTATATGCTTTCTGAGTTTGTGATGCATTTTGTCTTACCAGAAATTTAATTTCCCAGTCACAACCTGTCTATTCTCTATTACAAATAAGTTGCAAGTCTTTGCCAGAAAAAACCGCATGCATTTTGTCTTACACCTAGGAAATTATATTAAGTATTAAATTCCCTTGACTTCCACTAGAGGGTAGTCTCCACTCACTTGTTTGTTGAATTTTTACTAAATTTTCTTACCCTTTTTTTTTTAAAGAAAAACACAACAACCCACAAACTCCTCCTTTAAAAAGCCAGGGAGCTCTGGTGGTGAAGTCCCCAGGGCGTGTGCTGCTCACTCAAAGGCAGCGCCTTTATGGTGGTTCAAATCTACAGGAGAAAGAGGAGTAACTGGCCCTTTCCATCTTCTGCAGTTTTCAGACCTGCTGGAGAGTCACCTGTTGTTACTATTGTGCAACAATGAGTGAATATTTTTTAAAAAGTGAACTGGAAAAGAAAAAAAAAAAGTGAACTGGAGGAGGGGGCAGGGAGAGAGGGGGTGAAATGTGCAACAATGAATGAAAATCTAACTTCTCTGTAAATGTTAGTTAAAATTACAATTAAAACAAATTTTTATTAAAAAAAGAAAAAGACTTTTACTTTGATCCAGAACGGAAAAATGTGTTAGTTCTTAAATAATAAAGTGATGTAGGAGAAGGATGGTCATTTATGGAGTTTGCATCTTTGTTTTGATCTGATTTAACCTAACTCACTATTTCATTTGAGAGAAATTTAAATATAACACCAGGGAGGCTAAATAGTTAACTAGTGTTTCGTGAGAAGCCTAGCCTATGGTTTAGGTTAATTTCTCAGGTTCTTTCTTTAAAGAGAGAGATTGTCTTAATATACTAGAGGGAGGGTTTTAGTCTACTAGATGATGTTATGTACAGTGGAGTCCAAATCAACCCATAGCTGACCCTGTTGTGGGTTTCCAGAGGCAGTAAATAGCCCAGAAGATTGCTCATTTGTCTCGATGTAGCTGCTGGTGGATTCAAACCAAGAGCGTTTGGTTTACCAGCACAACTCCTTACCACTAAGCTACCAGTGTAATAGATAGCGCTCTCGCACGCTCTCTCTCTTGCGCTCTCTCTCTCTCTCTGAGTCCTTTTATTACTTGGCCTCTGTGTTGGTTTGCTAACAAAGATATTTTTCTGTTCCTCTAGGGTATTTACTTTGTTCGAAAAATACTCAGTAAGTGTGAAATAATTTTAGTGTGCTACTTCATTCTTTACATCATGGTTACATTGCATTAGATAGTATGTATTGAAAGGAATGACACAAAAGAGAAGTCCAAATGCAAGCTCACTTCCTCTGAATTTTCTCTGGGAGATCTGTGATGTGCGTGGCACACAGCTGTCAAACATCCCTGAGAGGATTGACATAATAAAATGTCACCTACCTATCTTACTGATCACTAAATGAGACATATGCGGTTGTTATAATGAGCAACATTATGAGCTTTGAGCTTTCTGGGAAGGTATCCTTTTGTCCACGGAGGCCTGCTAGTGTTTTATGTACACTAATCCTAAACTTGCTTTCCAAATTTACTCATTTGCAACTTATTTGTAATAGAGAATAGACAGGTTGTGACTGGGAAATTAAATTTATGGCGATTTAAGTTCAGAATATGCATTAGATATAAATACTAATGTAATAATATTTCTTTTCATTTTAATTTCATATTTAAAGATATCTTTTAAAAGTTTTTAGTACAAGAAAGGAAGAAAATAAATTTTTGCAGATTCAGTTCTTTTGTTTTTCATTGTTGATTTTAAGTCTGTTAAAATTGTCCTTGCTTCTGCAGCTTTAACACCAGATAACATGATCTTATTTGACACATTCGTGCAAAAGTATGATTGTATTGTTTAATGCTTCCTAATTTCTCTGTCCATATTTAATTTACTCCTTTATAAAATTAGCATTTTATAATTAACTGGATTTGAATCATAGATTTGTCTTCTTGGTGATCCTTATAAATTTGAGGGATAGAATCCCAGCAAAACATTTTATTAAATTTAGCAAAATAGTTATTATGGGATACAGAGACACGTGAAAGGCAGATTCTGTTCTTGAGGGGGATGATAGTCCACAAATCATCAGATAATGTCAGTTAGAAGATAAGTTGATTTTTTTTTTTATAAGTTGAATTTAAGATTCAAGTGTCTGTGGAAACTGAGTGAGTCCTGTAGCAGGTGGAAGGACAACATTGGTCTGAGTCTGAGAAAATAGACTTACGCTGGACAAGGGGGCAGCAGAGCTTTCTCAGGAACATGTAAAAACAAGGAGCCAGAAAGGTGGGATCTGATATCCTTTAGGAGTGATCACTGGCCCCGTTCTGTGGTAGTATGGAATACTTAGAGGAAAGTAGTAGTCTGAGATAGCTCAAGTTGACTATGGCTGGAGAGCCGTGGATCCATGTTAAAGTTAAGGCCTTTACTTGATTTTTAAAGTCTTGAGGGGCCTTTGAAACTTTTAAAAGGGGGTGGATGAAATTGTCAGTTTGATAGTAGCAAATGAAATGACCATAACCTGGCCCAGGCATCATTGGTATAACTTTGCCATGCTCCAAAGGGCCATGATGCCCTGAAAAAAGACTTTGTGCTTTGTTAGTGCTAGTGTTCCTAGGTTGATATCAAGCCATTCACACAGTTTGGCCTGGCACCTATGTTTATAACTGAAGAGTGGTTAGGGCAGCAACAATGAATGACTGGAAACCCTAAGTCTCTGTAAACTTTCATTAAAATGACTTTTAAAAAAAAATTAGTGGTTAGGGCAGCAGGTACAGTTTTACCTAGAGCAGAATTCTTCTGCAAAAAATTAGTTGGCCCTACCTAGGTAGGGATCAGGGTCATTCAAGTACCTGGTTTCATTAGCAAGTGGTCAACCAGTGGAGCTGGAAACCAAATGATAATTGCTATCTGTCCACCTAAAAACAAAGAATAAAAAGAACAATTTTAGCATAATGATTGACTCTGTGATTTGTTTTTAGGAAAAAGGGAAAAAAATCCAACTCGGTCATTGCCATTGAGTGAGAATCAAATCATAACTAACTCTCCAGCAAGTTGTCAGAGGCTGTAAATTGGATGAGAGAATCGTACCCATCTTAATCCCTTGGAGCCTCTGGTAGATTCAAACTAAAAGAAAGGTTCCCTTTGGGTTAGGAATGCCTTACACCACTAGGGCTCTATTTTTAGAAAAATAATTTGACATGTGATTCCTTTAACCTATAAACCCATTGCCGTAAATTCTGATGACCCCATAGATAGAGTCGAACTGCCCTGGGCATGTTTCGAAGACCTTGGTCTTTGAGGAAGCAGATTGTCACATTGCTCTGTTGCTGAGCAACTGGTAGGTTTGAACACATAACTTTGTGTCAGCCGCCAAGGGCTTTCATCACTGCATCACATCATCAGAGCTCCTTTTCCTTTTACCAGTAGAGGGTCTTGAATGTAAGAACAGAGATTTTCATATAATTTATAAGACTTAAGTTGCCGGGGTGGGGGTAGGGGTGGGGAAGTAGTATGTTACTGATGTTTGCTTGTAACACCACAGGTGGTCTTTAAATCACAATCATTGGTTAGCAAAATTGTGGGTTTAAAGTGACTTCCACAACACTTAGCTAATCTCTGTAAAATTTTTCTCTGTATGACTTTTGTAATATTTAAGTGTCTTATAGCCATATGGCATGTTAGGTCCTTTTGTACTCTAGTTTATTGGATCATTAGCCCCTTTTTCACAGGTGAGGTCTCTGCTCTTAGAAATGGGATGATGGGTTTGTACACTTGCCCTTCCAAGCCCTCGTTCCAGCAGCTGTCTGTATGTGCTGGGTCGAGTACATGCCACAGAAGGAGCCATGGTGCTTAGAGCTAATGGATTCCATATTAAATTTAATTATCCTAGTCCTTATCCTTAATCAAAGCAAAGTAGCCTTTTCAATAATCCTATTAGCAGTGATGGTCTTTTGTACATTTTAAGACCCTGTCAAGCCAGTCATAACAGAGTGAACTGAATGTAGGGGTTTGGTTTGGTTTTTTTTTTTGGTACTAGCAATGCCAGCTCCCAAGCCGAGTGTCCTAGTCATTTTTTCATTTACTAAAATAATGAAAAGTACTCTTGACATAGTAACAGCAGTTTACCTCTTTCCTCCACATAAATTCTTTATTCTATCATTTACAGCATCACTAGAATTTTTATTTATCTTCATTTATTAATGTTTGGATATTACAAACTTAATTGTTTCAGTTCAGCTTTCCATAATCTTTTGTATTAACTACTTCGTAGAGCCCCTAAAGAAAGATTAAAAACTGTTAGGAAGCATGTTGTTATTTTCAACCTCCCCCCGCCCCCGCCCCATCCCTGCTTTGTACTGTCAAGTTGGATCCAACTGTCACTGGAGGAGATTACCCCTCCTTCTCCAGAGAAGCATATTATTAACCTTTTGAAGACTTAATGGTGGTTTCATAAAAGTTAGTACCTGAAATGTCTTTGCAGAAAAGACTTGTCATTATGTTTTTCACTTTTTAGTTGTTGTTGTTATGTGCTGTCGAGTCGTTTGCGACTCATAGCGACCCTATGTACAACAGCCCTAAACCATGCTCTATCCTGTGCCAATCTCATTGCCTCTGACAAACCTGTCCCGAGTACCCCAGTCACTGAATCATTCCACCTCATAGAGGGTCTTCCCCTCCTGCGCTGTCTCTCCACTCTACCCAGCATGATGTCCCTCTCTAAAGACCTGTCTCTCCTTACAACATGTCCAAAGTATGTCAGACGAAGCCCCAGAATCCTTGCCTCCAAGGAGCAGCCTGGTCCAATCCTCTCTACGATGAATCTGTTTGTTTTCTTGGCAGTCCATGGTACATTCAATACTCTTCTCCAGCACCACAGCTCAAAGGCGTCAATTCTCCTTCTATCCTCCCTAGTCATTGTCCAACTCTCTGATGCATAACAAGTGATTGCAAAAACCATGGCCTGTATCAGGCGCACCTTAGTCTCCAGAGAGACACCGTTGCTCTTGAGTACGTTAGAGAGGTCCCTAACCGCAGACTTTCCCATCGCAATATGTTTTTTGATTTCCTGGCTACTGGTGCCAAGAGTGTTGACCGTGGAGCCGAGCAAACTGAAGCTGTGAACAATCTCAATCTCTTCGCCATCCATCCTGATGCTACCAATTGGTCCAGTGGTGAGAATTTTTGTCTTCTTAACATTGAGCCTCAGTCCATATTGAAGGCTGCAGTCCTTGACCCTCTGCAGTAAGTGCATGAGGTCCTCCTCAGTTTCAACGAGCAAGGTTGTGTCATCTGCATAACGCAGATTGTTGATAGATCATCCACCAATCCTAACACCTCGCCTCTCCTCATAGAGCCCCGCGTCTCGGATAATCTGCTCTGCATACAGGTTGAAAAGGTATGGAGACAGGACACATCCCTGATGTACACCCTTCCCAATTTTGAACCATGCAGTGTTACCCTGCTCTGTTCTGATGACTGCCTCTTGGTCCAAGTATAGGTTCCGCATTAGCACGATTAAATGTTCTGGGAATCCCATTCTTCTCAGAGTCAGCCACAGTTTGTTATGATCCACGCAGTCAAATGGCTTTGCATAATCAATGAAACACAGATAGACATTCTTCTGGTAATCTCTGCTTTCAGCTAAGATCCATCTAACATCAGCTACAATACCCCTAGTACCACGAGCCCTTCTAAACCTAGCCTGAACTTCTGGCAATTCTCTGCTGATGTACTGTTCCAGTCGTTTTTGGATAATCTTCAGTAGAATCTTGCTTGCATGTGAAATCAATGATATTGTTCTGTAGTTTCCACACTCAGTTGGGTCACCCTTCTTTGGGATGGGAACAAATATTGACCTCTTCCAGTCAGTTGGCCAAGTGGTTGTTCTCCAGATTTCTTGGCACAACTTGGTGAGCACATCCACGGCAGCATCTGTTAGCTGAAATATGTCAATTGGTATACCGTCTATTCCGGGGCCCTTATTTTTTGCTATTTCCTTCAAAGCAGCTTGAACTTCTGCCTTCATCACCGTCGGCTCTGGCTCAAATGCTATTTCATTAAATTCTTCTGTATCTGCCAATTTCTTTTGGTACAATGATTCAGTATATTCCTTCCATCTTCTTTTGATACCTCCTGGATCATTTAACATTCTGTCTAAAGCATCCTTGATTGTAGCAACTCGAGGTTTGAATTTGCTCACTTTTTAGTAAGATCTTATTTTTTTTTAAAATTATGTCTTTAAGTATTTGGCCCTCCCATCTTTGTGGGAGTGGACCTGGAAATTTTTAGAATTCAGTGACTGACATAAAGTAGCATAGATACAATCCCTTAAAAATATGAGTGCTTCATGATATAATAGATCTTTGGATCAAACTAGATTGATTAAAAAATAGGTAAAAATGTGGTATCTTAACTCCCCTGGGATTGCACATAGCCATTTCAGGTGTTTGTTCCTACCCTGGATGAAAACTAGTTTAGAAAGGCTGTGGATAGACTGTAATTGAGAGCACTGTTACCAAGTGAGTGAGACCAAGGCTGACGGCAGCTCAGCCGTTCTGCCCACCTGCCTCACAGCCTTCCTGCCCACAAGCCCCGCTGTCGTCCTGCCCACATGCCCCACTGCCGTCCTGCCCACATGCCCCACTGCCGTCTTGCCCACATGCCCTACTGCCTTCTCTGATTGCTGTTTCTCCCAGACTGGTGTATCCTTCCTTGCTTAAGCTTCCCTTCACCCCTCATTTATGTTAAATGCCCCTACTCCTTCAGATTTATATAACAAGCACCCATGCCTGGCTGCCTGGCTGTGTCATGCTGAACTGCTAGTCAATACCCTCTTGTCCCCTGTACATGATTGAGCTCAGGACTCTGTGCTGCATTTCCAGAGCCCAGTGTCTGGCACAGTGACTGGCTTATGTTGTAGGAGTTGGATGTAAATGGTTATGATGATAGTTAGTACTAAGGGCTTTCATCCCTGATGAGAAAGTCACCCATTGCCCATCACCTCGGTCGCTGTGAAGACTTCATTTACTTAGCATGTCTTCCACAGGAAATCTGTGGGGTGTAAGAAACACTCAGTTTTGACTCTGATTTGCCTTGCTCTATCTATAGTAACACTGGTCACTGAATTTACCTCTAAATATTTTGTTGTTGTTTGATCTTTTAAAAGCGCAACTCAATGGCAGTGGGTTTGGCTTTAGTTTGGTGGTCTAGAGTTAGAGTCTATCAAGGTGAATGTACCTGCAGGGCGAGCTGGTGCCTTCTTGCTCACCTACAAGTCAGGACCTGTGCTACCTGTTTGTAGCCTCTCAAATGTCTTCTATTTGATGTGACAAAGACAAATGCTGAAGTAACTTAGAGCCTCATATATGAAATCATGTTCATTATAATTTGTATTAATTTGATTTACTGTGTTCTCATTATGTTAACATATAACATTAGCTTAATCATGATGCTGTGTTTCCTTATCTTAGTTGACTGTCGTTGTTGTTGTGTACCATCGAGGCAGAACTGACCCATAGCTGATCCTTCAGTGGATTTTCAGAGGCAGTTAATCTCAAGGGAGGAAATTGTCCATCCTTCTCCCATGGAGCAGCTGGTGGACTCCAACCATGTGCCTTTGGGACTGCAGCACAGCTTCTTGCCAGTTGATCCTAAATTATTCATGAAAGTGACATCTTGACAGTGTTTGAATATGCACAAAAAAGATCATTTGATGTATGCTTAATACTGGACAGTTGTCTTTCCTACAAGAAAGTTTAACGAAGCTATCAAACAAAAATGCAAAAGTAATACCAGATAAGTTTAAAATTTCAATTTCTAGTACTTTTTTGTGTTTCTGTTGATCAGGGATTCTGACTTTAGACATGTGTTTCTTTTTCTCTTACCTACTTTCAGCTCACTTAGAGGCAAGTTTCGAGGAGGTAGAAAACCACCTGTTGCATCTAGAAGATCTGTGTGGGCAGTGCGAGTTAGAAAGGCACAAGCATATGCAGTCCCAGCAACTGGAAAACTATAAGAAAAACAAGAGGTGAGTTCAACAAACTGGCCTTAATGCTCATTTTCATTCTCAGAGTTTTCCACATTACTTTACGTGTTCTTCTCCATGTGCTTTAACTATTAAAGATAAAGATTTCAATATGTAAAGCTCATAATGTTGTTATTGTTGATGATTGCTGTCGAGTCACACACGACTCATAGTGACTCTATGAACAAAAGACCTAATGCTTTCTCATAACTACCATCGTTCCAATTTCATAGAGTTTCCAGGGACATGGGGTTTAGGAAGTGGATTCCACACCTGCTTCCAAACCTGTTTTACAACTGGGAGCTACACCAAACACTGTCCACATTGGAAAACCATTCTGGTATTTGATACCCCGATAGTACAAGGTTCAACATCACAGCAACCCAGGTTACTTCATACTGCACATTGACAAAGAGTGATTTACAAAATGGAAGAGTGTTTTCCGGATATAAACAGCACTAGTTTCACTTAACAGTGGTTAAGTGTCGTCAAGTTGAATATGACTGAGCATAAGTTTTACATAAAAGACCTGAACTCTGTTCTATAACTAACATCATTTATGTATATTTATAGTTTAGAGAGTTTGTAGGGCTTAGAGAGTTTGTAGAATTTCCAGAAGTATCTAGTTTAGGAAGTGGATGCCACTGCTTCCCATCATAAATCAATCTGGAAGCTCATCTAAACATTGTACATAATGGGCATCCATTATGGTATTTGACAAGACACAGCAACACCAATATGTTCAGTTCAGCAAATAGAAGATTGCTGTTTTATTTAAGGGATATTTATTAAAAAAATAAAACCCCTGCTGGGTTTTAAAGCCAGTGCCTTTGAGCAGACTTCCACCCTAGGCAAAGGCTCAAGGACACCCACTCTTGAGGGGAAAAGAGCAGCAATACACAACAGACATGACCCCAAAAACCTCTCTCACGTACCCATCAGGACTGCCATCCGATGCAAGGGACAGCCAAAGTCCCAGAGTGGGGTTCCAGGCCCCAGTCAGCAGTCCCATCCCTTCCCCCGTGGGCTTTTAAAGCCAATGCCTTTGAGCAGACTTCCATCCTAGGCAAAGGCTCAAGGACACATGCTCTTGAAGGGAAATGAGCAGCAATACACAACAGACACGACCCCAAAAACCTCTCTTACGCGCCCATCAGAACTGCCATAATAAGTATGCCAAAAAACTTTTGCGTTTGTTTGTTGGTACCATTATCTTTTGCTAAGGAATCTTGGTGGCACAGTGGTTAAGTGCTTAGCTGTTAACTGACAGGCCAATGTTTCAGACCTAACAGTCATTCAGAGGGATGGGCAGCCAATTTCCTTAAAGATTTATGTTCTTTTTTAAAAAAAAGCCCTGTGAGGGACAGGTCTATTCTTTTCCTATAGGGCTGCTATTGTCACAATTGGCTTGGTGACAAGTGGTTTGCTTTGGGATATCTGTTGCTGTTTTACAAACAAGTTAAGGATGAGATAAAATTCATAACTTGCCACTTCAAAGGGGAAGGAGAGTAGAGCAGTGGAGCAAAGTTTTCAAGTGAAGTAGAAGTCTTGGCCTAATTTTCTCCAAATGGCAGACTACCTCTCTTATTTCTCTTATGCCCTCTTTAGAGTAGAAGGGGAAATCTCTCAATCCCATCTCATAACAGTTGTGGAGCTTTAGACAACATATTTCATCCCAAATAAGCCTCATTTTCTCTGGTTCATGATGGAGACACTAATACACCCACCTCCTAGAGGGTTGTGAGGATTAAATGAAACAATCCTTATGAAAAATGGTAGTTGTATGAATAGTGATTATTATGACATTAACTTGAATAGGAAATGGAAGAGAAGTCTTAAGGGTAACAGCCTGTGCACACTGGCTGTCAGGGATGGGTTAGTAAGTAGGCGCCGACTGGGTACCTCTGGAATCCCCGGGGAGATCTGTGAGAATGGAGGGTTGGGGGAGTGCCTGAGGACTTCACTGTTATTTTGCTAGGCAGAGAAGGAAATGTAGGTGGGAAATGTTTGATAAAGGAAAGCAAACAGAAGATACTGTTTTAGGGTTGGAGTTTGAGTCAGGCTGAAGAGCGTTTTTTGGTGGGAGAAGTATGAGGACTGGCTGGCAGAGTTCACTGTTGATTGTAGCACTGGTAAACTGAGTGGTTCTGTCCCTAACAGTGTGGCAGTCAGAGAACTGCGTTGCTAACATGGTTGCATGGTGCTGGTCATTGCTTTACACGTGAGGATAATGTGTGATGTTGTGAGTGACCACAGTGATGTTAAAGTCTCCTAGAGTAATGCCAAGAGATGGGGTACAGAGAGAAACTGAGTATTTTGGAGCAGAATTGCTCAGTCAGGTTCATGGGATGGGTCTTAAATGTTAACAAGCCGTACGAGTCACTTGGAGACAGGGATGTTCAAAACACAGAGTCACCTGGGCTTTGCTGATCTTTTACTCCAAGGTCCTGCATCCTTCTTGAGCTAGTTTTTATATATAGTGTGAGGTATTGAACTTGTTTCAGTTTCTGCAGATAAACACATTTTCTCACCCCATTTCTTTTTCTTTCTTTCTCTTTTTTTTTTATTTTACGCTAGTCTATTTACTAAATTCTTACACATTGTTTTAGAGAACAGAATTGTCCATCGGTGAATGGATGGATTTCTGGTTTCTCCATTCTGTTATATTTGTCTATATTCCTGTTATTGTACCAGTATCAAGCTATTTTAATTACTGGGATTGTGTAGTAGGTTTTGGGTTCATGGAATGTGAGACTTCTTACTTTTTCTTCCCCATTATCTCTGTTTATCTGAACATTATCACTTTGCTTATCTGACGTCTTTTTCCTTTCTGTATGAAGTTGGTGATGACTTTTTCTTCCATCTTTTTGTATTATTTGTAGATTGCTTTCGGTGCTATTGCCATTTTCATGGTAAGTCTTCTGATTTATTAGCATGGTATATCCTCGCACTTATGTAGGTCTCCTTGGATTTCTTGTAGTGTTTTGTAGTCCTCATTGTCCAGGTCTTTTAAATCACTGGTTAGATTTATTCCTAAACAGGGAGCTCTAGAAGCATAGACCATAGAGAGTTGCACTGCTAACCCAAAGACACTACTCTTTAGGCAGTCCAATTCTCTAGCAGCTTTGAGGGAGAAAGATGAGCAGTCTCTTCCCAAGTGGTTCACCGCCTCTGAAAACCTACTGTAAATCCTGCCATGAGGCAGTTCAGCTAGATGGCAATGAGTGAGATTGTAAATGGTGTTGTTTTCCTGATTTCTTTTTCAGAGTTCTCTTTGTTGCTGTAGAAGAGTCAGACTAATTTTGTATGTTGATCTTGTGCCCTGCCACTTAGCTGAATTAAGCAATTAGATCCAGTCATTTTCTTACTGAGCTTTATGGATTATATTTATTTTTTTTTTCTTTATTTTATATATAATATATATGTATATATAATAATATAAAATGTAAATAGAGGTAATTTTACTTCATCTTTGGCAATATGGATGTCTTTTATTGCCTTTTTTTGCCCTTCTGCTCTGACTATAGGATGGAGACTAAGGTGATCTGGGCTATAGTCTTTACAATTATGTGCTATGTATCGGAGAGTTGGACAGTGACTAGGGATGATAGAGAATTGATACCTTTGAGCTGTGGTGCTGGGAAGGGTGTTGAATATACCATGGACTGCTAGGAGAACAAACAGGTTTGCCCTGGAGAGGGTGAAGCAAATGTTCCTTGGAGTCTAGGATTCTGAAGCTTTGTCTGACATACTTTGGGCATGTTGCAAGGAGGGACTGGTCCTTGGAGAGGGACGTCATGTTTGGGAGAGTAGAGGGTTGGCACATGAGAGGAAGATCCTTGATGAGATGGATCGATTCTGTGATTGGGGTGGTGGGGGTGAGTGTGTTTGAGACAGTGAGGTTGGCACAGAATAGAGCAGGGTTTAGGGCTCTTGTACATAGGATGGGTCGCTATGAGTCACAAGCGACTTGAAGGCACATAACAACAGCAGCAACATGCCTTCAGTACAATATTGGATTGGAGAAGTTATAAAGGGCAGCCTTGTTTGGTTTCCATTCACCCTTCAGTCTCTCTCCATTGAGAGTAATGTTAATCATTGTTTTTGTATACATGCTTTTAATTATGTTGAGGAATAACTCTTCTATTTCTATTCTGTTGAGTAGTTTTATTGGGGAAACGTTGAATTTTTGTCAAATGCCTTTTTCTGCACCAATTGGGATGATCTTATGGTTCTTTACCTATGTTTTATTGATTTGGTGGATCTATTTGATTGATTCTTTTTCTAATGTTGAACCATCCTTGCATACCTGATATGAATCCTCTTTGATCATGATGAATGATTTTTTAAATATGGGGTTAGATTAATTTGGGTAGGATTTTTTTAGAAAATTTAACCTCTATGAGAATACCATGGACTGCTAGGAAAACAAATAGATTTGTCCTGGAGAGGGTTAAACCGGGTGACTCCTTGGAGGCAAGGATTCTGAGGCTCCGTCTAACATACTTTGGACATGTAGTGAGGAGAGACCGGTCCTTGGAGAGGGACATCATGCTTGGCAGGGTGGAGGGACGGCGCAGGAGAGGAAGGCCCTCTATGAGGTGGATTGATTCAGTGACTGGGATAATTGGGATGGGAGTGTCAGAGACAGTGCGATTGGCACAGGACAGAGCGGAGTTTAGGGCTGTTGTACATAGGGGTGCTATGAGTCGCAGGCGACTCGATGGCACATAACAACAACAACAACATTCTTTTTTTTTTTTAAATTTAGGTTGTTTATTTTTCATTTCAATGAATATCTACAGAGATTTTGGGATTCCATTCATTCATTGTTGCACCCTTCTCCCCGCACAAACCCCTCCCCCCTCCCCCCCCCTTTGCTCCTCTCCTTGAAAAGCAAAAGAAAAACTCCCACATTGGTACACAATCCCCCCCCCCCGCACCTCCCCAAACCCCACCCCCTAGCCCCAAATATAATCCACTCTACAACCGTCATTGCATACTCCTACGATAAAAATAATGCCCTAAAATATAATACTTTTAGACTATTCTCTCCAACAACATTCTTGAGGGATATTAGCCTTTTTTTTTTTTAAATAGTGTCTTTGCTTGGCTTTGGTATCAAGGATATGCTTGCTTCACAGAATAAGCTTGAGAGCATTCCACTTTTGTGTGTATTCTGAAATAGGTTAAATAGAATTGGTATCAGCTCTTCTCTGATTGTTTGGTACAACTCACCAATGAAGCTGTCTGGGCCAGGGCTTTTTTTGATAGGGAGTATTTTTAGGACTTGTTCCATTTCGTCTTTTGTGATGTGTCTGTTCAGATTTTCTATTTTTGTCTTTGTTATTCTGTGTAGGAAGTGAGTTCTAAAAGTTTGTTCATTTTCTCTAGGTTTTCCAATTTGTTGGAGTATTATTTTATAATTATATTTTCTATTTCATTGGTTCTGTTATGGCAGCACCCATTGAATTCTGTATTTGTGTTATTTCCACCTGCTTTTCTTTTGTTAGTGCCAGGGACTTGCCAATTTTATTAATTCTTTCAGACAACCAGATCCAAAACTTGATAATTCTATTTTTATGTTTTCCCTTTTACTCATTTCTACCCTTTATTATTTCCATTCTTCAAGAAAATCTAGGCTTTGTTTTCTGTTCTTTTTCCAATTACTGAGACTATTAGGCCAAGGTATTGATTTTGGTTGTTGGGTTTTTGTTGTTGATTTTCTGTTTTCGTTTTTGTTTTTTCTTGTTGTGTACCTTCAAGTTGGATCTGACTGGCTCAGGAGGATATTGTTCCTGTTTCTCCAGCAGAGCATCTGGTGGACTGGAACCACGCACCTTTAGAATTGCAACACAGCTTCTTGCCACTAGGCCACCAGAGTTCCCTTGATTTTGGTTTATTTTTGGATGATATGCTATTATTAGATCTCTGAGTCCTGCTTTTGCTGTGTCCCAACAATTTTGACATGTTATGTTTTCCCTCTCATTTGTTTCAGGAAATTTTATTTCTTACTCTGGTGGCCTAGTTGGTAAGGAGTTGCACTGCCAATCCAAAGATACAGGCAGTTTGATTCCACTGGCTGCTCCTTGGGGAAAAGGTGGGCAGTCTCCTGCCCTGCAGTTTATAACCTCTGAAAATCCACTGGAGGGTCAGCTTTGAGTCAGTTCCTTCTTGATGGCGATGAAAAAAAAAACCTGAAAGTGTTCAAGAGGCACCATCGTCTTAAACGTTCCAATAGTCTTTATCATACCAGCCAGCCTAGCCATTTTTAAGATTTTGTGTTTTGTTCCACATTTTTCCAGGACCTTCTACTGTGATCTTTTTCAGAGTGGTCAGTAGTGATCACCAGGTACCATGTTATTTTC
Organism: Elephantulus edwardii; assembly: GCF_000299155.1. NCBI lineage: Eukaryota > Metazoa > Chordata > Mammalia > Macroscelidea > Macroscelididae > Elephantulus > Elephantulus edwardii. Next base: position 12,029,501 of record NW_006399851.1, on the reverse strand, counting down.
CTGATCTGAAAATTGTGTAGGTTGGAGTTCTAGTGATCTTTTTGTCCTTTGTACTAATTGTTTATATACATCTTTGCTCTTTGTTCCGTATAAAGAAAGACCTATCACTACTTGTTTGGTGGCCACATACAAACTTGAAAGATCCTAGTTGTTAATTGTCAAAGTAAGATACAGACCATTGTCTTTGTAGACTATCATTCTCAGGCTTCTCTTTTTCCTCACCTCATGACTTTGATGTATTTTAATTAATGCACTATAATTTGTATGCCATAATTTAAAATTAATTTTTAGTGTCTAGAAAACAGCATCACCTATAATTTAAGTAAAGGCTGAACTATACTGAATAAGTGTTAGTGTTTTATATAACTGAAGTGACAGAATATTTGTCTTGTTAGGGGAAGAATTTTATAATGGGAAGAGTGCTGTCCTTGGGGTAAAAAAAAATAAAAAGGAAGTCCTAACTTCAATGATTACTAATGGTGTGTTCTGGGACAAGCCATTTGGTTTTCTTTCTACTTTATCCTGGTATAAAACTTCTCCATTCAATTGCTTTTCTACTTTATCTTCATATAAAATTTTCCTTAGTCTCAAAAGCCAACTTCACTGGCATTTGAAAGACTTAAAACAATGTATCTTAATAAACTTAGATGTAATAGACTTATTTACTGATGGCACTTACTGCTTAAAATATGTATGAAAAACATGATGTGTCAGTTGAAGACTACAAATTATAGTCAATAGCTTTATAGGTAGAATGGTAAATATTTCTTATTCTCATAGGCCAAGAATTTTTTAAATAATGAAATTCTTTCTATTTCTCAAGGGCAGGAAGAAAATAGCATAACATTTTTAAACCTAGGATCAGTTTCAAGGATGAAAAATTTAAATTAATCTGTACCTTGATTATATTTCACGTCAAGACAAAGAATACAATCAAGGTACAGATTAAATTAATTGTATCAAAAGGAATTTGCAGATACAGAAGAATTTAATGAAATAGCATTTGAGCAAGAGCCTATGGTGATGAAGGAAGAAGTTAAAGCTGCTTTGAAGGAAATAGCAAAAAATAAGGCCCCCGAATAGATGGTATACCAATTGACATATTTCAGCTAACAGATGCTGCCGTGGATGTGCTCACCAAGTTGTGCCAAGAAATCTGGAGAACCACTTGGCCAACTGACTGGAAGAGATCTATATTTGTTCCCATTCCAAAGAAGGGTGACCCAGCGGAGTGTGGACAGAAGGAGAATTGACGCCTTTGAGCTGTGGTGCTGGAGAAGAGTATTGAATGTACCATGGACTGCCAAGAAAACAAACAGATTCATCCTAGAGAGGGTTAAACCAGGCTACTCCTTGGAGACAAGGATTCTGGGGCTTCGTCTGACATACTTTGGACATGTTGTAAGGAGAGACAGGACTTGAAATTAACTTGACCTGGAACTTTGATTTTTCTTTTTTGTTTGTTTGGAGGAGTCATAAGGTCCTAAAAGGTTCAAGAAGAGTATTATGTTAGAGATCAGTAATGGCAAGGAATTCAAACCTTTCAGCAGCACAATAGAAGTAGGACAGTAGAATCCACTTAGAAAATTTAGCCATTATTTTCATCAAGTGTAAGGAAATAGTCATTCCCAGGCGTGAAATTGGGTTTAAGAAAGGTAATCATCTTTCATAGCAGGAGATAAAATATTAAAATAGGGGGAAATGAATAAATATCCATGTTGCCTTTTTTTTTTTAATGGAGATAATACCAGAAGAAACCTGAAAGAATTGAATGTGATGGCTTGTGGAAAGCAGGATGGAAAGGGGCCATCCTTTTTATTGTCAATAAATCCTTGTTTATTATTTTACTAGAGACGCGTACATGTATTATTTTTATTTTGATATATAAATGGAGTGAAACTTACTTTATTAGCTGCAACATTCCGTGAGGTATTTTACTTGAAATGCTAACCTGACAAGATTACCATTGACTAAATTACCACTTATTCATAGGTCAAGTAAGTTTCAGAAGTGTTTTATTCTGTTTGCCTCATACAGCATTGCATTATGTGTCAGTTCTGTGGTGGCCTCTGAGAATTCCTGAACTAAAGAAATCTGTTTGACTCCTCATTCTACAATGTACTTGTTCATCAAACAAATTTGTGTTAACACATACTCAAATTTTGCCCTGTAGTAGTCTGCGTAACAGTTTGAGAAACTTAAAAAAAATTATTTATAAATTACTTTCATTTACATTGTATTATGTTCATATATATTTATTTATAAATTACTTTAATTTATATTATATTGTGTTCATATATATTGTGGTTTTCCCCTCTTTTCAGTCTTCTTACTAATAATTTCCTTTGTGAAAGTGTGTAACTTGGTGACTTCAAGTCTCATGCACTAATAACAAAGTGTTTATGAAGAGTTGCATGGAAAACCAATTCACAAATTTTCACTCAAATCACTGTTCTACCACAATAACTATTTTATATTTGAAATCATATATTATGTGTAAAATAGTTAACATATTTCTTTCCAAAATTCTGGCTTCATTATAATTTCCCCCTTCTGTTTGTGATATACCATCCGCATTTCTCCAAAAATAGCTACATTTTGAGGAAAAACCAGAGATTTTAGCAATTCTGCCTAATTATAAATGATTTGTGATTTGAATAGTCTTCAGTTGGACTTGAAATCTGTCTTGGAACAAACTAAATTGAGAAAGCTTTTACTAATTTATTTAGACTTCGTAATTTTTGGTGTTATCCTGTAGAGAACTCCTTTAAGTAGTGGTCCCTGCACTAAGTGTTGAGATTCATGTTCATTGAATGGTTTTAAAAAGCCACATTTCCTGTTGCATTATGCTTATCCTTTATAGCTAATGCTGAGCCATTTGTGTGTGTGTGTGTGTGTGTGTGTGTGTGTGTGTGTGTGTTTTCATTTGTTTTTAGTGTATGGACAGTAGACTAAGTTTACATAATCTTTTAACAATATTTTTTCAATTTTTTTCTTTTTTTATTAATGATTTTTAATGCAACACATATAATTTTTTACAGCATAGTCTTTCCATTTAATTCTTTCCCTATTCAGTCACTGTTGCAAATTTTCCTCCCTGCTCAACCCTTCCACCTAGTTCATTTTTCTCTTTGAAGAAAAAAAAATCTTTCATTGTTATACAATCCCCCCAGTCCACAGTCCATTTTAATATGCATTTCTTTTTCTGTAATCTTGTCATGTAAATAATGCCTAACCCTATATTCCTTTTAAATAGTTCTCTCCCTCAACTATTTCAATGTAGTACACATTATTTATCCCCTCTTTTCTTAGGTCCCCCCCCCACCCCTGATGTCAACCCATCTTACAACAGTGGCATTAGGCAGTTTTTGTCCTTTTGTGACTGATATATTTCACTCAGCATAAAGTCCTCCCGTGTCACCTATTTTATATAATATTTCATGCATTGTTTTCAATGCAGCATAGTATTCCATTGTGTGAATATACCACAGTTTCTCTAACCATTTGTTTGATAATGGGCACTTGGGTTGTTTCCAACTCTTTGCTATTATGAACAAAGCCTCAATAAACATGGGTGTGCATATATCTGCTTCCATAGCAGTTCTGGTTTTCTTTAGGGTGTATTTCCAGTTGTGGAATGGCTGGGTCAAATGGTATTTCTATTTGCAACTTTTTGAGAGAGTACCATACTGCCTTCCACAGTGATTGCACAGTTTTACACCACACTAGCAGTGTATAAGGGTTCCACTTTCTCTACAACCTTGCCAGCATTTGCTGTTTGCTGCTCTGTTCAATTTTGCTATTCTTACTGAGGTAAGATGATACTTCATAGTTGTTTTGATTTGCATCTCTCTTAGAACTAGGGATTTTGAACACGTTTTTATGTGTTTGTTTGCCATCTCAATGTCTTTTTTGGTGAAGTGTCTGTACATATCCTGTGCTCATTTTGCAATTGGGTTGTTTACCTTTATCTTGTTGTGGTGCTCGAGTAGTCTATAAATTCTAGATATAAGTTCCTTATCAGACATGTCATTGCCAAATATTTTTTTTCCTGGTCTGTGGCTTCCCTTTTTACCCTGTTGGAGAAGTTTTTGGGTGTGCAAAAGGATTTTGTTCTTAGAAGGTCCCATTCATCTCTTTTATCCATTCCTGGTTGTAGGTTTGTCAGGATGCTTTGAAGACTGTTTATGTTGTGGATTAGGGCCTCTAGAGTTCTTCCAAGCTTTTCTCTAATGAAATTTATAGTCCTTGGTTTTAATCCTATGTCCTTGATCCACTTTGAGTTGGTTTTTGTATGTGGAGTGAGGTGTGGATCTTGTTTGAATTTTCTACGGATAGTTTTCCAATTTTGCCAACATCATTTGTTTAAAAGGTGTAATTTCCCCACTTAACTGATTTCATCTCCTTGTCAAAAATCAGTTGACCATAGGTTGTTGTTTGTTGTTATGTGCCATCGAGACGCCTGCGACTCATAACGATCCGGTGTACAAGAGCCCTAGGTAGATGGGCTTATTTCTGGATTCTCTATTCTATTTCATTGATCTATGTGTCTGTCATTGTACCAGCACCACACTGTCTTTACCACCATGGCAGTGTAGTAGGATTTGAAATCAGGGAATGAGATGCCTCCTATCTTCCTTCCCTTTTTAAGGAGTGCTTTGCTTATTTGGGGCCTCTTTCCATTTCAAATGAAATTGGAGATTGCCTTTTCCATCTTATCAAAGAATGAAATTGTTATTTGTATTGGTGTTGCACTGAATGTGTAAATTGCCTTTGGTAGTATTGTCATTTTCACAATATTGAGTCTTCTTATCCATGAGCAAGGTATATTCCCCCA
>NW_006399851.1:12022750-12024125 GCF_000299155.1 Elephantulus edwardii | reverse complement strand
TGTTTGGTTTTGTCAAAGGCCTTTTCTGCATCATTTAATAGGATCATGTGGTTCTTGTTTTTTGTTTATATGATGAATTACATTTATTGTTTTTTCTTATGTTGAACCAACCTTGCATACCTGTTATGAATCCCACTTGGTTGTGGTGGATTATTTTTTTGATGTATCATTGGATTCTATTGGCCGGGATTTTATTCAGGATTTTCCCATCTATGTTCATGAGAAATATTGGCCTATGTTTTCCTTTTTTGGTGGTGTCTTTACCTGGCTTTGGTATCAAGGATATATTTGCTTCATAGAATGAGTCTGGGAGAATTCCATCTTTTTCTATTTTCTGAAATAGTTTATGTAGAATTGGTGACAGTTCTTCTCTGAATGTTTGATAAAATTCACTTGTAAAGCCATCTGGCCCAGGGCTTATTTTGGTTGAAAGTTGTTTTATTACCTTTAAAATTTCTTCTTTGTAATGGGTTTGTTAAGGTGTTCAGTTTTGATTGGTTTCAGTTTAGGTAGTTGTGCATTTCTAAATATTTGTCCATTTCCACTAGGTTTTCATATTTGTTTAAGTATTGTTGTTGTTCTTAATTGCTGTCAAGTCACAGGCGACCCTATCAATGAAAATCCTGGAAACCTCCTGTATAACTTCCGTCCTCTCTCCAGGTTCATAGGGTTTCCAGAGGCAAGCTATTATGGAAGTGGATGCCACTCTTGCTTCCAATATTTAAATATAGTTTTTCATAATATTCCATGGTTAGTCTTTTTATTTTAGTTGGTTCTGTTGTGACATTGCCCATTTTATCTCTTATTCAGATTATTTGTTTCTTTTCCTTCTTTTCTTTTGTTAGTTTTGCTAGTGGTTTGTTGAGTGAGACAACTAGATCGTGATTGGGGTGTCAGACACAGTTCTTGAGGGGAAAACTAAGACTTCCTGGTTTTGCGTTCAGGTCCCCCCCCAGTGCATCTGTGTGCATGTCTCTTCCCACCCCCCGCCCCCACATGTGTCTGTGTGTGCACCCACCCAACTTTCTTCCAGACCAGTGATGTCAGTGGAACCATCTATCACCTCAGGCATGAAAAACTACTACAGCAAGGTCCCAAAAGAAGCAGGCTACCTCAGTTCCCACACAAGCCCAAAGCAAGAGATCACCCCTAAAATGTGACACAGTAGCAATGGATTTCCTGAAGGCAGAAAATCTGGTGGAACTTTCTGACACAGAATTTAAAAGAACAATGATTGAATATTTTCAATAGGTGAAAAACAAACGTGAAGAATTATAGGACACTACAATCAAAAATCAGGAGGAACTTAAAAAAAATATCCAAAACAATGCAGATAAAACAAATGAGGCATTAGAGGCACTGTAAAAACAAGAAA
>NW_006399851.1:12019470-12021272 GCF_000299155.1 Elephantulus edwardii | reverse complement strand
ATAAAGGAGAAGAAACCTGTACATTTGGAAGCTTAACAACACCTTGCTTAAACAAGAATGGCTACTAGAAGAAATAAAAAATGAAATTAAAAAGTTTCTTGAAACAAATCACAATGAAAACAGCCCTTACCAAAACCTCTAGGAAGCAATGAAAGCAGTAATCAGAGGTCAATTTATAAAAATAAGCAAACACATCAAAAGGCAGGAAAAAATCACCATTGACTCTCTTTTTTCCCCCCCCAAATTAACAAAGTTTATTTCGAGTTCGAATCCGGGCTCCCGCGTGCTGACACAGCAGCATCCACCCGAGAGCCCCGAGCTGGCGCAAGCTTCTACCTTTTATACCTCTGTTACTTCTCTAACTATACATGCTATGATTGGCTATCTATAGCAGTTAAAAGAGTACTAGTTTGCTTTTAATTGGTTAGCTATAGCTCAGTGAAGCAGTTTGGAGGATTGCTTGAACCTGATTGGTGGGGAAACAGTTTGGAAACCTACCATTGACTCTCTAACCCAACAACTCCAATAAATTAAAAGAGAACAGCAAGAAAACCCAAGACCTTCTAAAAAACCTGAAATTATAAAAGTAGAGCAGAAATAAAGGAAATAGAAAACTGAAAAACAATTGAAACAATCAACAAAACTAGTAGTTGGTTCTTTGAAAAGGTCAATACGTTTACATAATCTTTAAAACAAAGCAAGAGCTTCAGGAAATGACTGCCCATATTAACCTCCTACACAGAGAGTGAGCCAGCAGGTCTGACCTGTACTTCTGTTTCAAAAAGCTGTGACAGCAGTGGTGTTGGCAGTGGACTGAGGCAAGAGAACTGGACTTGGCTGGAGGGTAGCACACATACCTGACTTTGCTGGGAGTAGAGTAGCAGAAACCAGTGGTGTGCTTCTGGGTGAAGGTGGCAGTAGGGCCAAAAGAGAAGGTCCAGAGCATCAACTCCTGTTTGGTTGCCGAGTGCAAAATAGGTCAAGACTTTCTTTCAAGCAGTGCTTGAAATGTGAGTTTAATTTATGCATCTGCCTAAAATGGAGTAGAATATCTGAGTGGCACAACCAGTTATTACACCTTAATAACTCACTGAAAGATGTGAAGTGTGAACCTACCAAGAGGTTTGCTCAGAAGAAAGGCCTGGCAATCTGCTTCCTAACAGTCACAGCTGTTAAAACCCCAGGGTATAGGTCTGTCCTAAGTACACGGGTCACCATGAGTTGGAAATGACAGTAAATTATTTGCGTCAGTTTGCTTTTTCAGGGGGAGTTTGTTTACGTTAGGTGGAATAACAGTGACTAAATTTACTTTCCCACTTGATACAGACAAACCAAACAAAGACACTCACACAAAATTAATGAAACAATAGTTTTTAAGAGACTAGGCATCAGGCATTCCAGTCACCCATTATTATCAGTGCATCTTGATTGCATGTTCGATCAATCTCCGATTGCAAAAGTTGGTAAAAATCTTCTATATCCTCTTCCTTGGCTCTGGTTGTTGGTGCATATATTTGAATGATAGTGGTATTCACTGGACTATGTTCCTATCCAAAGAAAAGTGACCCAACAGAATGTGGAAACTATAGAACAATCTCACTGATTTCACATGCAAGCAAGATTTTACTGAAGATTATCTGAAAACGACTGGAACAGCACATCAGCAGAGAACTACCGGAAGTCCAGGCTGGGTTTAGAAGGGATCGTGGTACTAGGGATATTGTAGCTGATGTTAGATGGATCTTAGCTGAAAGCAGAGAATACCAGAGGAATGTCTATCCGTGTTTCTTTGACTATGCAAA
>NW_006399851.1:12017323-12018565 GCF_000299155.1 Elephantulus edwardii | reverse complement strand
GGGAGGGTGGAGGGACAGCGCAGGAGAGGAAGGCCCTCTATGAGGTGGATTGATTCAGTGACTGGGGTAATCGGGATGGGAGTGTCAGAGCCAGTGCGATTGGCACAGGACAGAGCAGAGTTTAGGGCTGTTGTACATAGGGTCACTATGAGTCGCAAGCGACTCGACGACAAATAACAACAATAAAAAGGCATCAGGCTTCAGAGCCGTAGTGATTTTTGGTATGAGCTTAGGAGCCCTGTGAATGCCCTGGCATGCAGCCCTGGAGGAGTTGCCGAGTGGGATGGGTGGTGAGTAGGCAGAGAAGAGGAAACTCAACTGAAGCCTTGCCCACCCCTCTATAGGAGTAAAAGGAGACAGAGCTGACCACTGGGGCAAACAGGTGACTAAAGCTCATACATAGGAAAGAGTCCCAGAGTGGATGCAGAGATCTGTTGAGAGTTCCAGGTGACTACTCAACAGAGAACTGAAGATGCACAGGACGAAGGTACCTGAGGCTAGAGAACAAACATCTAGAAAGATTAGTTAGCTTTGCCTGGTGCTCACACAGTGCCTGTCCCAAGCAGCCAGGTGGAAAGAAGATATGATTCACAGAAAGAAGACTCAGTGGAGGACTTCCTCAGTTATTGTTGTTGTCAAGTGTCATGGAGTCAGAACTGACTCCCAGCTGACCCTTCAGCAGGTTTTCGGGGGCAGGTAAATTGCATGAGAGGAGATTGTCCATCCTTTCCTCAAGGAGCAGCTGGTGGATTTGAACCACATCCCTTTGGAATTTCAGAGCAGTTTCTTACAACTAGGCTACCTTCATTGGGCACTGTTCCAGATCTGTTTCATAAGTCCTTAGAGCATAATTCAAAAGAATCAGAGTATTTCCAAGTAAAATTACCTGCGTCTTAAAACAAAGCTCAATGTTGTTGTTGTTGTTGTTGTTGTTATGTGCCATTGAGTTGCTTGTGCCTCATAGCGACCCTATGTACAACAGCCCTAAACTCTTCTCTGTCCTGGGCCAATCGCACTGCCTCTGACACACCCATCCTGATTACCTCAGTCACTGAATCAATCTACCTCATAGAGGGTCTTGCCCTCCTGCACTGTCCCTCCACCCTCCCAAGCATGATGTCCCTCTCCAAGGACCAGTCCCTCCTTATAACATGTCTAAACTATGTCAGACGAAGCCACAGAATCCTTGCCTCCAAGGAGCAGCCTGGTTTAACCCTCTCCAGGATGTTTTCTTGGCAGTCC
>NW_006399851.1:12014889-12016738 GCF_000299155.1 Elephantulus edwardii | reverse complement strand
TTCCCAATTTTGAACCATGCAGTGTTTCCTTGCTCTGTTTTGATGACTGCCTCTTGGTCCAAGTATAGGTTTAGCATTAGAATGATCAAGTGTTCTGGGATTCCCATTATTCTCAGAGTCAGCCATATACAAAAGTTTACAGCATTCAGCAAGGAAAATCCAGTGTCTGGCACGGAATCACAAATTACCAGGCTTGCGTATTGAGGGGAAACCAATCAGTCAGATCTAATTCAGAACCAGCACAGATGTTAGAATTAGCAGACAAGTACATTAAAAACAGTTGTTTTAACTCTTCTGTAAGTTCAGAATTAAATAGAGATGTAGGAGATATAAGAAAAAAACCGAAATTTGTCTCTCTTCCAATTTTTAATTTCCCTATTTCATGCTACATGCTTGATTATAGATAGCTCACAGACAGTTGATCAAAAGTAAGTTGCTAATTTGATTTATTGTATTTATTACAATATTGTAATCACACTTGATAGACCAGTGACCTCTTGAAAACATACTGAGTGCTAGAAACTTGGTGGTTTCATGAATGTGTAATGAGTCTCACATTTTCTTTACTAAAGTATACCTAAATTTATGACGTGGCAAAGATTTCAACTTAACAAAATGCTTATTCTAAAGTGTCTATTAGAGAATAAATCTTGGCAGCTTCAGACTTTATATGTAGTCATGGGAACAGATGTAGCAAGAATATTTAACAGGTTATTAGATCCTTGGGTTGTCAAAAATACAGCTAGGACTGATATTTAAACTCTACAGGCTTTATTTTGAAAAATGAATATCTGTTTGCCATCAATATTAAACATTCATGTCCTGACCCACTTTTTTTAACTTTCAAATTTTATTGAATTCATTTAAAAGATGAACAAATTATATAGTTCACATGTTCTTAAACTTACCTCAAACATACATTTGCATAGAGGATAAATAGATACAAGATTTCAGATAGCTAATCACTTGCTATGCTTCAGAGAGTTGGATAATGACTAGGGAGGATAGAAGGAGAATTGATGCCTTTGAGCTGTGGTGCTGGAGAAGTGTGTTGAATATACCACGGACTGCTAAGAAAACAAACAGCTTCATCCTAGAGAGGGTTAAACCAGGCTACAGACAAAGATTCTGAAGCTTCGTTTGACATACTCTGGACATGTTTCAAGGAGGGACCAGTCCTTGGAGAAGGATGTCATTCATGGGAAGGTGGAGAAGTAGGCCCTCTATGAGATGGATTGATTCAGTGACGGGGTAATCGAGGTGGGTGTGTCAGAGACAGTGAGATTGGCACAGGACAGAGCAAGGTTTAGGGCTGTTGTACATGAATCACAGGTGACTTGATGGAACATAAAAGCAACAGCAATGGTATAATCTATTATCTATTTAAAAAATAGTCTATTTTTATTCATGCAAAGCCTTTCTACCACAACCACCCCCTTATACTGTGTAAAAGCAAGACACAAATTTTGATGTAAATTTTTTTCATTGTCATCTCTGATTCTGAAGTTGGAGACACTACAGCTTACAGTTACAGGTGCAAACCAAAACCAGCTTTCATCTCCATCATGTACAGAAATGGAGGCTTCCATTTATGTCTTTTACTGGAAACTTGATTCTCATATCAGGTCACTGCTTGTTTCCTTTTTACCCTGTAGGGAAAAGTAAGACAATTTCCTCCCATAAACATTTGTTGTTAGGTGCTGTTCAGTACAACTCATAATGATCCTGTGTACAGTGGTAGATCTGAACCCTGACCATGAACCCTGAACCTATTTCATCCTCATCATCTCTGACACACTTGGGCCTATTACTTCAGTCATTGTGTCAGTTCATCTCTTTGAGATTCTTC
>NW_006399851.1:12012980-12014514 GCF_000299155.1 Elephantulus edwardii | reverse complement strand
ATTTTCAGGAGCCTCATTTATAGGGAAAGGAACTCCAGTGGCCTACGAGATAGAATTGCACTGCCAGCTCAAAAGCAGATGGTTCTCTTCACGGGAGAAAGAAAAGAGGTCTCCTCCTGTGTGATTTTCTGCCTCCAAAAATCTCCTGCAGGTTGAGCTGTGAGTTGGTTCTGACTTGATAGCAATGAGTTGAGTTTAATTTATTGAAATGTCCCTCTCCTCTCTGAAGGTCTTCTTGTTAAGTAAGCAAGGTAGATACAAGTGATCCTTCTTAAGCCATTTCTACTCGAGACTGAACAGTGGCAGTTCCAAACTCCGATTTAACTAATCCTTTTAAATAAGAAAAGTTTTTCTCATCGGTTTGTATTACTCATTTTTGGAATTCTTTTTCTCCAACTTTTGTCAATGTCATTTTATAAAAGTTTTTTGTTTTTAATGTAATTTTATAAAAGTTTTTGTTTTTAAAAGAGAAGATGGAAACTTATCAAGATTAAAGATCTAACAATTAAGAACTGTTTATTAAGGCACAACAAAGCATAATTATGGTTAATTCTATGATTTTTTAAAAAGAGTCTTTCTTTTTATAAATATAGATTGTTTGTGTATAGACTTTGTAATAACTTTCAATGTTTTACAATCAGTTAAATTTAGAATGATATTTAACATCTCATGTGACCCATAACAGTTTCAGAGTTTATTATGTTTTCTCACTGGTTACTGTTTTATTCAGAGATACTTTTAAAAATAATGTGGTTATTTTGGTCTTCAGTTAAGCATGTCTGAAACTGCTGTTTGACTCTCTGCATTTTTCTTCCTGGTGCTCCTGATGGAGATGATGGCACAGGCAGAGGTCTGCCTGGTGGTCAGCCCTGGCTGATGTGACATTCCAACTTAAACCCATTGCCATTAAGTCAGCTATGACTCATTCCAACCCTCCATTAGGTTTCTGAAACTTTAAGTCTTTACAAGGAGATTGCCCATCTTCCTCCCATAGTTCTGACATTAGTTGTTGTTATTAGGTGGTGTTGAGGACCCCTAGCAATCTTATGAGCAGCAGATTTCTATCCTGCTCTGTTCTGTGCCGTCCTCACCATCTCTGACATATTTAAGGCCATGCTGCAGTCACTACCTCTGTCCATCTTGTTGAGAGTCTTCCTTTACATTTCCAAGAATGATGGTTTTTTCCCCTCAAGTATTGGCCTCTCATAGTAATGTGCCCAGAGTACGTGAGATGAATTTTCACCATGCTTGTTGATACATAACAACAGTCTACCATTTCTAACCTTTATTCCTGCATTGGACATGTTTCAAAGGGCATGAACTCATTTGTTGGCGAGGTTTGATCCTGAATTTCAGAGAGGGATGTTTGCCTATAAAGTGAGAAACAGTCTCTTTCTCTCTGAAAGTTTAATACGATTTTTTTTGGTTTACTACTACATCTTATTTTTTAAATTTTTATTAAATTTTATTAATTTTAATGAACATTTACAGAGATTTTGGATTTCCATTCATTCATTGTTGCACTATTTTCTCT
>NW_006399851.1:11981284-12012500 GCF_000299155.1 Elephantulus edwardii | reverse complement strand
TGGTCAGAACAGAGTAGGGAAACACTACATGGTTCAGGATCAGGAAAGATGTGTGTCAGGGATGCATCCTATCTCCATACCTTTTAAATCTGTATGCAGAACAGATGATTTGGAAGGCTGGACTTTATGAGGAGGAATGTGCAATCAGGATTAAAGGAAGACTCATCAACAACCTGCGTTTATGTAGATAACACAACATTTCTTGCTGAAACTGAGGAGGACATGATGTGTTTGCTGCAGAAGGTCAAGGACTGTAATCTTCAGTATGGATTGAAGTTCAACATAAAAAAAAAAATAAAGATTCTCATTACTGGGCCAATCAGCAGCTTAATGATAGACACAGAGAGATTAAGATTGTTGATAACTTCAGCTTGCTTGGTTCCACAATCAATACTCTCAGCACCAGCCATCAGGAAATAGAAAAAAAATGAATTGCATTTGGAAAGTCTGCTGTCCAGAAACTCTGTAGAGTACTGAGGAATAGCGGTGTCAGGCTGGAGACTAAGGTGTGCCTGATGCAGGCCATGGTCTTCACAGTTATTTGTTATGTATCAGAGAGCTGGACTGTAACTAAGGATGATTGAATGATTGATGCCTTTGAGTTGTGTTGCTGGAGAAGAGTGTTGAACATACTGTGGACTGCCAGGAGAAGAAACAGTTCTGTCCTGGAGAGGGTAAAAATCAGGCTGCTCCCTAGAGGCTTTTTTTTTTTAAGTAAAGTCTTATTTTAATTGTGATTTATTTTGGTGGTTTTTTTTAAGAAATAAATTTTTTGTTTTATACTGGTTTACTTACATAGTTCATATACATTGTTTTTCACAGCGGATTTTTCCCATTTCCTTTACTCAACCCTCTCTCTCCCCATCAAATTGTGCGACCCCATGATTAACCACTCCCCAACCCTCTGCCCATCCTCACCTCTCTGCTCCCACTCTCCGCTTATTGGATCCTTATACACATTCTACAGTAATGGTCTTATACAGTATTTGTCCTTATGGCACTTACATGATGCTCTCCAGTCCCTCCCAAGTTAGGTAGTGATTTACAAAATCATTCCTCCTGCATGTTGTGTAGTATTCCATTGTGTGAATGTATCATAATTTCTCAGTTCATTCAGTTGTGGTTGGACATTTGGGCAGTTTCTGTGTTCTTGTGATGGTGAATAGTGCTGCTATGAACATTGTTGTATAAGTCTCTATTTGTGGGAGGCAAAGATTTTCAGGATTCATATCATATACTTTGGGCATATGGCCAGGAGGGACCAGTCTTTGGAGAGAGACATCATGCTTGGAAGGGTAGAGGGACAGCACAAGAGAGGAAGACCCAGACCCAGAATGAGATGGGTTGACTCAGTGTGTGGGGAAATGGGATTACCTCTGTTGGAGACGATGAGATTGGCTCAGGATGGGGCAGGTTTCAGAGCTAATGTACATAAGGTCACTGTGAGTCACAGATGCCTTGATGACACATAACAACAACATGTGTAAAATAACAAATTACTTCTTTTGAGGAAAAGAATAAAAGTGATAGCTATGAGGGGTTCATTCAGTTAGATTTGAAAATTTTATCAGTTGACATCATATTCTGATTCTTTTACATGGATTAGAAAGAGTGAAAAAGTATCCTTTAAAATTACAAAATAAGCATTTAACTGATTCAGGAATAGTTAAAGTACTTTTTACCTCATTAGTGAAGTTTGAAAAACTTTTATTCCTTTTCAAACTAATTAACTCAATTCAGTGGCATACACAGTTAAATAGAGAAGTAAAGACTTTATAAAAGTAGTATAATATGAAGAATGAGGCCTTACTGTACTTAACAGTCTCTGTGTTCTTAGTGTTTTAGGTAGACAAATCTCTAGACAAATTGGTCCTTTTCTTTTTCTGATGCCTTGAAGCTGTCCTTTCTTGACACTGACAACACTCAACCCACTGCCAACAGGTTGATTCCAGCTCTTTGCAGCCCCCAATCAAGTATCCAAGGCTGCACATCTTTACGAGAAGACGCTGCTCATCTCTCTTCTGCCAAGGTCGACCTGACTTGCTGACCTTTGGTTAGTAGCCTGCACATTACACACTGTGCCACCATGGCTCTTTCTTTCCTCTCAGGACAGTTTTTCATTTCCTTTGTCAGTGGTTTGATATTGGCATTCTCTTGCATTCTGTTCCTGGATGTTACTCCTTAGAGATGCTCTGCTATTTCCTTGGCTCCTCTACCACCCATATGGTGATCACTGTCTTCCATCCAAGCCTCTTTTACCTTTATAGCTATTTATCATCTAGACATCTGTACTTGGATATTTCCAGTAAACATCACAAGTGCAGCATGACTAAAATTATCTTCCCCATCATAACTTGACTTTTCTATCTCAGGAAGGCATCACACTTTATAGATTTAAGGAACCCTGATGATAAATACTTTGTGTGTTGGATGGCTAACTGGAAGATGTTGTTATATACCATCAAGTTGGTATATAACTGACCTCCCAGCGGGGTTTCAGAGGCAGGAAATCATACAAGAGGCAATTGCCCATCTTTTTTCACGCAGCAGGTGGTGGAGTCGAACTGAGTTCCTTCGGATTGACAGTACAGCTTCTTACCAGTAGACTACCAGGTGCTCTGTGGAAGAAAGATGAGCCATTTCCTCCTATAAAGATTTTTTAGCCTCAGAAACTGATGGAAGGTTGTCAGGAGTCAGGATAACTCTGTGTAGTGTGCTCAGTTGTGCTCAGTTTTTTGATTTGTCTACATTACCCAGTCCACAGACAGGGAGGGGAGCCTTCGTGACACTTCCTCCTTCTGCCATCTCCATTTAGTTTCCAATCCTGTCCACTATTTCCTCACTCTGTTCTCACCTTTCTGCCTTCACTGATCCTCTCCTAGTTTCAGATCCACAACTTTCAATGATAGTGACCATCTCCTAATTATTTTATCTCTATGCTTTTCTCTTTGATCTGTTTACATTCTTAAAAACCCAGACCCACTACCATTGAGTCAGTTCTGATTCATGGTGACCGTATAGCACAGAGTCGAGCTGTCCTGTGGGGTTTCCACAGCTGGATTTTTCATGTAAGCAGACTGCTCCATCTTTGTCCCTCTGAGCAGCTGCTGCATTCTAACTGCCAGCCTTCTCATTATTGGTCCAATGCTTAATCCACTGTAACTCTAGTGCTTAATAGTTTTTATATGTTTATTGTTTCTAAAATGAAAATATGAGTAAGAGTTAACTTTAAGATAAAATTATATTGATGATGATGATGAAAATAGCACTATGGAGCAGCCCTTTGCTTAAAAGCGTTAATTCATAGAATTTTCATAATGTTTAGTTGCATAAGTGTGATTTCTTAGTTATCAGTAAGAAAAATGACACAAGTGCAGAATCTTTTGCCTAGGATTGTCGAGCCAGACAGTGGCAGGCAGGGTTGGACCAGAACCAACATTTTTCTGACTGCAGAGTCTATTCTCAGCTTTTCTGTTGTCTTCACACAGCGCTGATCATCCTCAAAGTTTAGATGGTATGGACTGTGAAAAGAATCTTAATTCTCTCTGCGGACTGGCTGTTGTAGCTGTTCTAACCAGCTGATTTTAAGAATGGCAACAAGAATTCTCAGTAATCAGGCCACTTGATAGAAATGCATTTGAATATGGGATACCACATTGAATATGGGATACCATATGGAATACCTTCCACCCTATAACCAGAAACTCACCAGGCCTGGGATAGTCATTTCCAGTGACAAAATGACACAGCTGGGAAACACTAAGCCACTGACTGTCCTAATAATGAGTGGTGGGTGGTTGGAGGTTTTGGTTTGTTGTTGGTTTTTGTTTTGTTTTGTTTTTTTTTAAAAGTAAACTTGGTTAGCCAACTAAAATACCTAGTAGAGTAATACAACACTTACTTACTCATTGTCTTTGAATTGGAGCCGACTGATAACTGACATTCCAGCAGGCTCTCAGAGGATGTAAATCTCACAGGAAGAGATTGCCCATATTTCTTCTGCAGAGCAGCTGGTGGATTGGGACCACACAACTTTATGCTCACAGCACAACTCCCTACCCAGTAGGACACCAAAGCTCCAAACTCAAAATTGTTGTAAGTTAGTTTAAAAGTTTTTATACTAAATTTTAAAAATGTTAAATTGTACTTGTGACTAAATACTTTTTAGTGCATCGTTTAAGCATTGAATAAAGTTATTAATCACAAGATGTCACCACGGACATGTTGAGGATTTTGTTTCATGTTTATGTGAATAACGGTGACTTTTAGCTTTAGTTTCAACAGTTTTCTAAAAGCAGTTTAGTTTCACAGTACTGGTTGATCCTCTAAACTGCCTAGAAATTGTAATGTAATGGCCTGTTGTTAGATCCCATCAAGTCAGCTGTGACTCACAGTAACCCTGTGAACAACAGGTCTGAACCTTGTCCTATTCTTCACCATCCTCACAATTTCTTTTTTATTGTGATTTCAACAAAAGTTTACAGAAAACTTGAATTTTCATTCATTCATTGTTGTACATTTTCCTTTCGATCTGCCCTTGTTCGTTTTTTAAAATTTCTTCCTTCCCCCTAACACCTCTTCCCCAATCCACTTTGCTTTGTACCTCTTACTCTGAGCTGTTGTCATACAAGTAATGCCAAATATTATATTCCTTGTAAACAGTTCTTTCCTTCATCTGTTCCAATGCAGTGTATCTTATTTATTCCCTTTTATTAGTTTCCCCCCACTCACACATCGGTCTTGTTATTTATAACGGTGGTGTTATGCATTATCTGTCCTTTTGTGACTGAAATATTTCACTCAGCATAATGTCCTCCATGATCACCCATGTTGTGTAATATTTTATGAGTTCATTGTTTTTCAGTGCTCTATAGTAGTCCACTGCGAGCAAGGTTGTGTCATCTGCATAACGCAGATTGTTGATACATAGGGTTTTCAGAGGCCTGCCATTTCAGAAGTGGATGGCCAATGCAGATGGCACAACCTTGCTCACTGAAACTGAGGAGGACCTCATGCACTTACTGCAGAGGGTCAAGGACTGCAGCCTTCAATATGGACTGAGGCTCAATGTCAAGAAAACAAAGATTCTCACCACTGGACCAATTGGTAGCATCAGGATGGATGGTGAAGAGATTGAGATTGTTCACAGCTTCCGTTTGCTCAGCTCCACAGTGCTCTTGGCACCAGCAGCCAGGAAATCAAAAAATGTATTGCGATGGGAAAGTCTGCTGTTAGGGACCTCTCTAAGTACTCAAGAGCAGCGGTGTCTCTCTGGAGACGAAGGTGCGCCTGATACAGGCCGTGGTCTTTGCAATCACTTGTTATGCATCAGAGAGTTGGACAATGACTAGGGAGGACAGAAGGAGAATTGACGCCTTTGAGCTGTGGTGCTGGAGAAGAGTATTGAGTGTACCATGGACTGCCAAGAAAACAAACAGATTCATCCAAGAGAGGGTTAAACCAGGCTACTCCTTGGAGACAAAGATTCTGGGGCTTCGTCTGACATACTTTGGACATGTTGCAAGGAGAGACAGGTCTTTGGAGAGGGACATCATGCTGGGTAGAGTAGAGGGACAGTGCAGGAGGGGAAGACCCTCTATGAGGTGGATTGATTCAGGAACTGGGGTAATTGGGATGTATGTGTCAGAGGCAATGAGATTGGCACAGGATAGAGCAGGGTTTAGGGTTGTTGTACATAGGGTTGCTATGAGTCGCAAACGACTCGATGGCATATAACAACAAACAACAACATAGTATTCCACTATGTGAATATACTGTCTTTTTTATCCATCCATTTGTTAATGGACACTTGGGTTGCTTCCATATCTTTGCTATTGTGAACAATGCAGCAGTAAACATGCGTGTGCATCTGTTTGGGCGGAAGTTCTGGTTTCCTTAGGATATATTCCTAGTAGGGCATTGCTGCGTCAAATGGTATTTCTATTTCCAACTTTTTGAGAAAACACCATACCGCTTTCCATCGTGGTTGAACCATTTTACACTCCCACCAGCAGTAAATAAGGGTTTCAGTCTCTCCACAACCTCCTCAGCATTTGTGGTTTGCTGCTCTATTGAACTTTACTATTGTTACTGGGATGAGATAATATCTAATAGTTGTTTTCCCTCAATTTCTGAAATGCTGAAGCCCATTGTTACAGTTACTGTATCTGTCCATCTTGTTGAGAATCTTCCTCTCTTTCTCGGACCCTTTTCCTTTCTGAGTGTGGTGTCTTTTTTTCAGAGGAGTGGCCCTCCTGACAGCATCCTAAAGTATGTGAGACCAAGCTTCCCCGTCTTTGCTTCTAAGGAGCATGCAGGTCGCACTTCCTCCATGACAGTCTCATTTGTTCTTTTGACAGTCAGTGGAATATTCCGTGCTCTTTTCCCATATCACAACTCAAAGGCTTAGATTCTTCTTCTGTCTTCCTTATTTAAGAGTAATGAAATTTTGGGATAAGGGAACTCTAGTGGCATAGATAGGGAGTTGTTCTGTTAACCAGAGACTAAAGTTCTGGTGATTCGAATCCACCACTGGCTCTGAGAGAGATAGGCAGTCTCCTCCCATGCAGTTCATAATAGCCTTAGAAACTCACAGACTGGTCAGCTAAGAGTTAGTTTTGATTTGGTGGCTTTGTAATTCACTTAGTTGGAAGGAAGAGTGGCATCCACTTCCATAATAGCTTGCCTCTGGAAACCCTGTGAACCTGGAGAGAGCCTTCATAGGGTCGCTATGAGTCACCTGTGACTCCACGGCACTTAACAACAACAACACTTCACTTAGATTACTTTATGGTGGCTTTCAAATATCCCTGGTGGGCCACAACTTGCCCTCAAATAAATTCTATTTGCCCTTGACTGCATTCTGGATGCTAAGATTTGCACACACTTTTTGTCAGAGAGACACATTTTATTCCTGGCCTGACTACTTATCAGCTGTGTGACTTAGCATTCTCAAGCCTCATTTTCCTCATGTGTTAAGTGAGGATGGTGGTACCTACAGTATGGTAATTGTGGGTTATTTGTGATAGTATTTGTAAAAAGTCTTGTATAGTGTATAGTATAGAGTTGTTGTGTGTCATACAGTTGGAACCAACCCATAGCTGACCCTCAAGCAAGTTTTCAGAGACAGTAAATCACATGGCAGTTGACTTCCCATCTTTCTTCCACAGAGCAGCTGGTGGATTTGAACCATGTATCTTTGCACTGGCAGGACAGTGTATACAATAAGAATGCACTAACAACTCATCTCTTCACTCATCTTTTTACTTTCTTCCCCTGAAAAAGCACGATGTTCCAAATCAAATAGATTTTCAGGAAAAACAGATTTATGAAAATCTTATTGCAAATTTGAATGGCATTTAATCCATGTATAACTTAGTGCTGCCATCCGGTAAATCCATTTCCTAAGGACCTTCATAATTTTGTGTACCCACCCTCCCCTGAAATATCTTTGCTACCACATCTCTCAGATACTTTTTCACTTCAAATGCCAAGATTTCAGTATTGTATAATTTTATTATTATGATTACAATTTCCTGAAGTAGAGCAATGTGTAAAATTAATTTATTTTTCATTAATAGCATGGTAAATGAGTTTATGTTGTTTTTACTCTAAACCAGCTGGTTTTCAAGAGCTTTGGTTTAATGTTATTGTTGTTGTTCTGTGCCATCGAGTCACCTGTGAGTCATGGTGACCCTCATGTACAATAGCTCTGAACCCTGCCCTATCTTGAGTCAGTCTCACTGACTCCGACATATCTGCCTACCTCTATTGCCCCAGGTTATTAGACAATGTTAAATGTTCCTTCTTTTGTAACAGGTCTTCTGGGCATAGGGTCTGTGTGAGCAACAAATAGCAAGGACTTCTGAGAAACAGTGTTGATAAAATTTACCTCTGGAAATTTTGGAAGAGACCTATCCTCTTCAGTCCCTCCTTGGTCCTTCACCGTTCACCCTCTTCTACCCTGGTGCCACAAACCTCTCTGATCTGTAACAGTCTACAGTTTCTGAGAGTCCAACAGGGCTCTTGAATGCTGGGAAACAACAGCTTCATGACTTGATAATAATGGGAGGCAGGGCAGTTATCTTTAAGAGAGGACTTCTGAGAGCTTTCCCTTGAACAAGTAGCTGTAGTGACAGATTCTGTCCATCAGCCATAACGAAAGGGCAATATTAAAGTGTATTCTATATGGAGAAAAAATAACCTTTTAAAAACAAAAACACACCAGAATCCCCTAATCATTTTCAGTGTGAAGAAAAATATTAGAGTTTCTTTTGAAGGTGGCATTTTGAATGTGGTATTTTGCCATATAGTATTATTGTGTTAGCTTTTTATCATAGCTTTTTCCTCGGGAAGCAGTGTAATATTTAGAAGAGAGTGTGCTTCCATCTGTGAAATGATTGTGCTTATGGAGACGTTTATCCAGTGGTTCCAATCTATTAGGTTTGCATCTATGGGTCTGATTTAGTTGATTTCTGCATACAGACAAACTTAAAACACTTCTATATAATAAATATATATTAATGTGCTGTTTTACTATATTTTTATTCTTCCTGATAACTCAACCCCTGTAGAGAAAATAATAAAACTGCAATTTTGCCCTTTGGAAATATTATTAAACTTTGAGTCTGGTGTTATTCCTTGAATGTGTTAGTTTCAGGCTTTGTTATGCTTTTCATAGGAATGTTTCGAAACCAAGTTTTAAAATATGGCAAAATCTGAAATAAGACATTAAATTTCTTTTTACTTACTTATCTTTTGAAAATACTATCCTACTCTGGAAAATGAAAGACTCAAATATTTGAAAATGTGACTAAAACTATTATCAAGTGAGATCATGTGTGACCAATCTCTGTTAGGAGTAAAATACTCGGTGGTTATAGCTAAGACTTCTTTGAAGCAGCAGATCCTTGGTCATCCTGTGACCAGAATACTTGATGAGCATGATTTGCCAATTATCTTTTGGATCTGAGAGCACACCTGTGATTCGAGGGTGGATGAGACATGGTCTCTGCACTTCAGGAGCTCTTCGGTCTGTTGTTGTTCTTGTGTGCTGTTGAGTCACCTGTGACCCATAGCCACCCTTTGTACAGCAGCTCTGACCTCTGCCCTGTCCTGAGCCAGTCTCACTAATTCTGACACACCAACCCCTCTTACCCCAGTTACTGTATTGATCCATCTCATCCAAGGTCTTTCCATCCTGAGCTGTCCCTCCACCGTTCCAAACATGATGTCCTTTCCAGGGACCTGTCTCTCCTGGCCATGTGCCTGAAGTATTTGAGACGGAGCTTCAAAATCCTAGCCTCCAAGGAGAAACTTGGTTTCACCTTCTCCAAGACAAAACTAATTGTTTTCTTGGCAGTCCATGGTATGTTCAAAACTCTTCTCCAGCACCACAACTCAAAGGCATCGATTCTTCTTCTGTCATTGTTAGTATCATTGTTGTCCAGCTTTCTGAAGTATAAGAAGTAATTGTGAAGACCATGGCCTGGTTTAGGCACACCTTTGTGTCTAGCCTGACATTGTTGCTTTTCAGCATTCTGGAGAGGTCCCTGAGAGAAGATTTTCCCAATGCAATTCATCTTTTTATTTCCTCACTGCTGATGTTAAGAGTGTTGGTTGTGGAGCTGAGCAAGCTGTAATTGTTAACATCCTCAGTCTCTTCTCCATCTATGATGGTGTTGCCAGTTGGCCCAGTGGTGAGAATCTTTGTATATGTATATTTGACGTATTGTGTATGACACTGCCTAAGTGCTGTTGGGGTGCAAATAATGGAGGGATCTCCAATTGGATACCAGGAAACTCTTCATGGAAAAAGGTGAACTTAAAGTCTGAGTTATGTTGGTTGCTATTATCATTTCTAATAGAAGTTGAAGGCAAACAACCAGACTTGGTGGCCTAATAGTTTGAATCCACCAGTTTCTCCATGGGGAAAAGAAGAGAAATCATTTTCCAAAAAGATTTACAGCCTCAGAAAGCCAGTGGAGAGTTGCTTTGAGTTGGCAGTGTGGTGTCATTGGATTTTGGTTTTGGAAGTGAGGTCTTGATGACTAATATTGTGGGGTATCTTTTCATCTTCTTGTCAGTGATGATTGACCAGCTTATCAGGTCACCAGGGGCCAGCTCTCCTAACCTGTTTCATGTCCTCTTTTGGAAAATAAATATAAGTAACACTGCTGTCCTTATATGGATGTTTTGAAAATTAGATAGTGTAATACACATGAAGCACTTGGGAAATTTTCTTCCATTTTCTCAACAAATTGTCTGCCTTATACTTGTCCTTCAGAGCTCAGTTCAATCTCTGCTTCTCCAGGAAGGCTTTCCATCCAAACCAGAATGAGTTTGCCCTCTTCTCTTTATTCCTAGGGGTGTCTTAATATGTCTTTGTTGTTGCTAGGTCCTGTGGAGTTATTTTCACTGAATAGCTTCCTGATGGGACAGACTAGACCTGCCTCATTGGGTTTTCCTCACTGTAATCTTCATGGAAGCAGACCACCAAGATCCTTTACCCACTGAGCCTCTGAATGTGTTCAAACAACAACCTTTCCATTATCATCCAGGCATCTAAGTGTTTTTGTACCAGAGCTCCTTCAGCACAGTGTGGCTTTGATGTCAAGTTGCTGCTTTAATTCTTGGTCTCTCTCACAAAAATTTCTTGATGTTGGGAAATGTGTATATTCCAAACCTTACCGCTGTTTGTAATAGTATTACTAACATGCCCAGTGTTCATTGAATTTTAGCACAGTGAGTTATTGAATTTAATAAAGATGAAACATATTGAGTAAAAGAAAATGGATGTTTTTGCATGGTTGATGGTAGTGATGAAAGTGAAAAATAGGTGAATTAAAAAAATAGGTGATTTTTTTAGATAAATTGGCCACTATTGCTGGGTTGGATATGGAGATGAAAGAATGGATAAATAAAAACTTGAGTAACGACATTATTTGAGTGCAGAAGTTGGGGAGAAAAGTAGGTTTTGTTTTGTAAATGCCATTTGGAGAGCCTATTCCACTTTTATGTTGTTGCTTTTGTTGCAGTGTACCTTCGAGTCAGAACCAACCCTAGATGACCCTCTAATAGGTCTTCAGAGGCAGTAAATTCCATGGGAAGAGATTGTCTATCCCTCTCTACAGAGCTGCTCGTAGATTTGAACTGCATGTTTTGGGGATTGTAACTCAGCTTCTTACTCCTAGGCCATCAGAGCTCCCTAGAGCTCCCTTGTTAGGCAGTTGAATACACATCTGAAGCTCAAAGAAAACCTCAAGGCAGGAAATATAAATCAGGAAATCAGTACCATACAGATAATATAGAAGTCTACATAGCTGGATAAGATTATCTAGTGATAGAAGCTTATAACCAAACCTGCAGCACTGTAACTTTTAAGGGTAAAAAAAGCAATGAATCTAACAATTTTTTGGCAGATATTATTTCTGTGTGCAGATTTGTATATGCTATAAATATATCCATGTTAAAATATGTCCCAGTAGGGGACAAACTTAAATAAACTACTTAGTCATAAACAACCTGAGGAGATGAATTGCTGATCCTTTGGCCTCAGGACCAGAGTCTCAGTAGACATCAAGATCAGTTAGCATAACATAGTTCACATCATAAATGTTCTACATTCTGCATTGGTGAGTAGCTACTGGAGTAGGAGAAAAACGTGGGACAAAGCTCAAAATAATAAAAATGACCTGATGTTCTATTCTAAGGAATACAGAATCACTGTACAAAAGAATTAGTTGATACTGAACCATATCAGGAATTAATATCAAGAATCAGTGGTAATGAAAGAAATTAAAGTTTCACTGAAGGCAGCACAGGGTGGGGGGAAGGCCCCAAGAATTGATGGAATACCAACTGATGCATGCAAATTTCAACAAATGCATGCAGCCTTGGATGAGCTCATGAGTCTTTGCCAAAAAACTGGAAAACAGCTACCAGGCCAACTGACTGGAAGAGAGTAACATTTATTCTCATTCCAAAAATTGATGATCCAACAGAGTAAAGGAATTATCAAACTATATAATTAATATTACATGCAAGTAAAATCTTGCTGAAGTTATTTTCAAAATAATTAAAACAGTACAATGACAGGGGACATCCAACATTCAAACTGGTTTCAGAAGAGACTGTTCTTGATGAACAAAGCTGTTGTTGATGTCAAATAGATCTTGGCTGAAAGCAGAGGATATCAGAAAGATGTTTGCTTGTGTTTTTCATTGACTATACAAAGACATTTGACTCTTTGGGCCATAATAAGTTATGGCTAACAATGAGAAGAATGAGGATCCGAGAACACTTAATTGTGCACATGTAAAACCTAGCTATAGACTAAGAAGCTGTTGTCCGAACCAAATGGAACACTGCATGGTTTAAAGTCAGGAAAAGTGTTAGGCTATATCCTTTCTCCATACCTATTCAGTCTGAATACCAATCATATAATTCAAGAAGCTGGACTGTTAACAAAATTTGGCATCAGCAGTGGAGGAAGACTCATCGGCAACCTGTGTAATGCAGATGACAATACCTTACTTGTACAAAGTGAAGAAGACTTGAAGCACTTACTGCAGAAGATCATAGACTATAGTCTTCAATCAATTACATCTTAACATCAAGAAGAAAAACCTTCTCACCACTGGACCAGGGGCAGCATCCTAATAGATGGAGAAAAGATAGAAGTTGTCAATTATTTCATCTTATGTAGATCCACAGTCAACTGGAATGCTGGTCCACCTTGATTACCAGCAGTCAAAAAATCAAAAGACATAGAACATTGGGGAAATCTGCTGATAAGGACCTCTCCAAAGTTCTAAAGAGCAATGATATTAAATGGTAAGGTACATGAGATGCAATCTATGGAATTTTCAGTTGCTTCCTGTGCATCTCAAAGTTGGAACATGGATAAGGATGACAGAAGAATTGATGCCTTTGAGTTGAATTGGTGAAGAGTATTGAATGTCCCATAGACTACCAAAAGAATAAACGAATCTGTTTTGAAAAGAGGGCAACCAGTATGCTCTTTAGAGGCAAGGACAATGAAATTCTGTCTCATATACTTTAGGCATATTGTCAGAAAGGGCCAGTCCTTGAAAAACAATATAATCTAAGAAGAACAATCAGCAAAAGAGGGGAAGACTCTCAATTAATAGATTGACATAGTGATCCTAACAGTAGACTGGAGCAAGTTTGAAATTGTGAGGACGATGCAGGGTAGGGCAGGATTCTGATCTCTTGTTCATATGGTCTCTATGAGTCCATAGGAGTCGACTAGATGATACCTAACAGCAGTAACAACCAGGTCTAATAGGAACTGTTGGAACTCCAAAAGCTATGGCCCTCCATTACTTTTTGAATATGGAACTAGCCTCACCCTTATGGTTCAATCTTTCGCTAAGAAATAGGCACACCTACAAGTGAACATGAAGTGGGTACTCACTCCTTAGAACAATCTACTTTCCCAGATCTGAAGGGTAGTATTTGGCTAGAGATAAAGCTCAGGCACATGAAGAGACAGGAAAAATGAATGGAAATGAAAATCACAGGGAGAGGTTGGAATAGTGCCGTTACAATGTGGTGACTCTAATTAGTATCATAAAACAAAAGGCGTGTGATTGGTTGAATAGAAAAACATTTTGTTCTGTAAACTTTAACTCGAAGCACAATAAAAAGTGTTAAATACACTAATAAGGGTGAAAAAGCTAGCAAAAGATACTGAGCCAAATAAAAACTAGAACAAAGCATCTAAAGAAATCACCAGTTAGGTCAGATGATGCTGAGGGATTCTGATGAAAAGTGAGAAGTGATTATTGGATTTGGCAGCATGATGATTGCTGGCTGACCTTGACTCTGCAGTGATGAGGTCCAGAAGCCAAATTGGGCTAGGTTCAAGAGGGAATGAGAAATGAGAGAGCAGAAATCTGAAGGCATTAAATCCTTGAGTCTTCTGAAGTGCATGAGGTTGGGGGAGAGGGCCTGTCTTTAACATCACCAGCTTTACATTTCCAGTCTGCCAGATTGTTTCATAAACACTCAAGCTGAACTCATGTGTTACCCTTCACAATTGCTTCCCTTCTGAATGTTACTGTCTCTGGGATTGATAACTTTTCCATCCTTTCAGTGATGCAGGCTAGACCCTTTGGGGTTTTAGACTCTATCTTCCTCCATTTATCCTGTCTTAGTCCATTGCCTTGGTCTTTTGAGTCCTCTCCAGGGCGTTCTCCAAATTGAACTCCTTGTCATTACCATTGCCACTTGGGCTGTTCTTGCCAGGCAATAAATTATGTTTCCTATGTATTCCTTGCTTTTATCCTCTCTTGCTAGCGCACCTCCCCATGACAGCCAGAATTTTTTTTCTGAAGCACAGCTTTGCTCATGGTGTTATTCTGCTAAAAATAAAACCATGTCCTTTTAGCATGGCATCCAAAACTTTCTACCTTTTTAACCTTACCTCCTACTGGTTTCTCTTCATCTAACCTGCTGCTCTGAAGTATTTAGTGTTTCACATTCCCTGTTACCTCTTCTTGATTTGCCTCCTCCTCCCAAATCTTGCACATTTTCCATATTTCCAACTGCATCTTACCTCTGAGAAATGGGTTGTTGTTCAGATTGACTACAAATCATAGTAACCCTGTGAACAACAGATTTGAACCTTGTCCTTTCCAGCACCATCCTCACAATTCCTGTCCTGCTCAGGCCTATTGTGGTGGTCAGTGTGTCAGTCCATCCCATTGAGGACATCCTCTCTTTTGCTGATTCTACCTTTCCTGGCATGTATGCCCAGAGTAAGTGAGACAGAGTTTCACCATCTTTGCCTCAAAGGAGCACTCTGATTTCAAGAGAGACTTGTTTGGTCTTTTGACAGTCCACAGTATATTCATTACTCTTTGCTGATAATTCAAAGGCATTGATTCTTCTATTATTCTTATTCATTGTCCAGCTTTCAGATGCATAGGAATTAATTGAAAAGACTATGACTTGGAGAAATGCCTTGTTCTTTAAACTAACAATACTGTTGTTGTGTGCCAGAGTCAGGACCAACCCATAGCTGACCCTCCAGTAGGTTTTCAGAGGCAGTTAATCACATGGGAGGTGATTACCCATCCTTCTCCCACAGAGAGCTGGTGGCCTCGAACTGTGTGCCTTTGGGATTGCAGCATAGCTTCTTGCCACTAGGCCACCAGAGCTCTTAAAAATCTAGGAGAGATCCTTGACAGCAGATTTCACCAATGCAACATGGCTTTTGATTTTTTAACTGCTGCTACCATGGGTGTTGATTGTGGATACAAGTAAAATGAAATCATTGACAACTTCAATCTCTTTTCCATCTTCATGATGTTGTGTATTGGTCCACTGGTGAGGATTTTTGTTTTCTTTTTAGGAAAAAAAAATTATTTTATTTTTTGAGTGTGTATCATCAAATCAGATCTGACTGGTACAGGAGGGAATGGTCCCTCCTTTTCCAGCAGAGCATGTGCTGGATTCAAACTGTGCACCTTTTGGGATTACAGTGCAGCTTCTTGCCACTAGGCCACCAGAGCTTCCGATTTTTATTTTCTTGATCTTGAGATGTAACCGATAATGAAGTCTGTAGTCTGCTCTTTTGCAGCAGTTGTTTAAAGTCTTCTTCACTTTCTGCAAGCAAGGTTGTATCATCTTTATAAAGCAGGTTGTTGATGAGTCTTCCTCTAATCCTGATGCCACATTCTTCTTCATATAGTTCATCTTCTTTATTATGACTAGGGATGATAGAAAGAGAATTGATGCCTTTGAGCTGTGGTGCTGAAGAAGAGTGTTGAATATACCCTGGACTGCTAGGAGAACAAACAGGTTCATCCTGGAGAGGGTTAAACGGGCTGTTTCTTGGATGCAAGGATTCTGAAGTTTTGTCTGACATACTTTGGGTGTGTTGCAAGGAGGGGACCAGTCCTTGGAGAAGGGCATCATATTTGGGAGAGTGGAGGGATGGCACAGGAGAGGAAGACCCTCGATGATATGGATCAATTTAGTGATTGGGGTAGTGGGAGTAGGTATGTCAGAGACAGTGAGGTTGGCACAGGATAGAGCAGGGTTTAGGGCTCTTGTACGTAGGGATGCTATTAGTCACAAGCGACTTGATGGCACATAATAACAATACAACATACAGCAATTATTATTAAAAATGGCTGAAACAGTACATCAGCAGGGAACTGTCAGAAATTCAAGCTGGATTTAAAAGAGGCCATAACTGGAGTGACGTCATTGCAGATATCAGATGAATCTTGGTTGAAAATAGAGAATATTAGAAAGATATTTACTTGTGTTTTATTAATTATGTAAAGGCACTTGACTGTGTGGATCATAACAAATTACAGCTAACATTGAGAACAATGGGTATCCCAGAACACTAACTGTGCTCTGCAAAACACCAACCAAGAAGCTTTTGTCTGAACAGAGCAAAGGACCACTGTTGTTGTTGTTGTTATGTGCCGTCGAGTCGTTTGTGACTCATAGCGACCCTATGTACAACAGCCCTAAGCCCTGCTCTATCCTGTGCCAGTCGCATTGCCTCTGACACACCCATCCCAATTACCCCAGTCACTGAATCAATCCACCTCATAGAGGGTCTTCCCCTCCTGCACTGTCCCTCTACTCTACCCAGCATGATGTCCCTCTCTAAAGACCTGTCTCTCCTTACAACATGTCCAAAGTATGTCAGACGAAGCCCCAGAATCCTTGCCCCCAAGGAGTAGCCTGGTTTAACCCTCTCTTGGATGAATCTGTTTGTTTTCTTGGCAGTCCATGGTACATTCAATACTCTTCTCCAGCACCACAGCTCAAAGGCGTCAATTCTCCTTCTATCCTCCCTAGTCATTGTCCAGCTCTCTGATGCATAACAAGTGATTGCAAAAACCAAGAACCACTATGTAGTTTAAAATCAAGAAAGCTGTGTAACAGGATTGTATCCTTTCTCCATACTTATTCAGTCTGTGTGCTGAGCAAAGAATTTGTGAAGCTGAACTTTATGAAGAAGAAATGAGAGAAGATGCCCTAAAATCATGAAATGCCAAGTGTCTCAGTGGCACTGCATTAATTTATCAGTTCTATAGAACTTCACACAGTATGTACTTCAAGCCACTGTTGCCTGTATAATCTCTGCCATAGCCTATCTTTTTTTTTTTTTAAAGACATGGGAACAGGAATGACTTACTCTTTGAAAGGAAGTTTTGAAACTGCTATTAACATTTGCAGGGATGTGGGTCAAAATATTCTGTAAATAGAGGATACCAAGAAATAACACCCCGTTAGGCCTGCCTTTTTTGAGCAGCAGCTCCTTACTCATTTGATGAGAGAGCCAGAAGGCTGAAAGATGAGCATGATTACAGCATGTGAAAGGCAGTTTTCCTCATCAGTGATATAGATACAGGGTTCGTTTTGTTTTGTTATTGTTATAGTGTTGGTATTTGTGGATGAGGACACAGAAAGAGCAGTGTGAATGCAATAATTACTCTTGAGTTTCAGCTTCCCCTCCCCCCCTTTTTTCCTTGTTGTGTACCATCGAATTGGATCTGACAGGCATAAGAGGAGATTACCCCTCCTCCAGTGGAGAATCTGGTGGATTCAAACTAAGTGTCTTCAGGATTTCAGAGCGGCTTCTTGCTACTAGGCCACCAGAGCTCATGAGTTTCAACTTTTTATTTTTATTTTATTATTTTTACGTGTACCGTCAAATCAGATCTGACTGGTACAGGAGGAGATTGCCCCCTCCTTTTCCAGCAGAGCATCCAGTGGCTTTGAACCATGTACCTCTGGGATTGTAGTGCAGTGTCTTGCCACTAGGCCACGAGAGCTCCCTGAGTTTCAGCTTTTAAGAAGAAGCAATTCACCAGTTACCCATTTCTGTTGAACAGATGGCCCTTTAGCAGGAGGAGAGTGCCCATCTTTTTCCCTTAGAGTGGCTGGTGGGTTTGAACCACCAGAGAGGAGCTACCTCTGGGTTAGCATCACACCTCCTGATGGATACTTCACCAGAGAGCCCTTTAAGAAAAGATGGTGCCCTTTAGAAATTTTACCCTTTACGCTTTCTAAAAGGCTTAGTGGTAAGGGTTGTGCTGACAACCTAAAGGCACGTGATTCGAATCCCCCAGCTGCTCTGCAGGAGAGAGATGGGCATTCAGCTCCCATGCAGTTTACTGCCTATGAAAACCCGTTGGAAGATCAGCTATGAGTCAGTTCTAACTAGATTGTGCATAATAACAAAAACAACTACAACAATAAATTCTAAAAGGGAGCTCTGGTGGCTTAGTGGCAAAGATTTGTGCTACCAAGCCATTCGAATGCACCCACTCCACAGGAAGAAGAGGAGCAGACTCCTCCTTTGTGATATACTGCCTCTGGAAACCTGCTGGAGGATCAACGTGAAGGTCCTTAACAACAGCGTACATTCTACAAGAGGAAAATTAACCCATGAAAGATTGTCATTCTAGAAATTATAATTACTCAATAGGATACTGGAGTGTTATGTCAAATTGCCGTAAGGGGCCTTAGGGAATTGCAAATGTTAGACTATTGGTAAGCAGTAAACTGAAGGTGTCTTTTCATGGTGTACTCTTTGATGTATGTTGACAATGTGCCTTTACATTAGGTATGGTGACTTTGAATATAATTTATAAATGAAGCTTTTTTTCATTGAATTGGTCTGTTGTCTTAAGAGAAACTATCGTATGACTTTTTTTAAAAAAATGATTTTAAAAGATGGAGCTGAAAGTTACTTACTCTTCCCTGTTTATTGACCTATGGTGAAGGAACTTATTGTGTGAAATAAGTATGCATAGGAAAAGAAAAGTATGATGACACTTCAACGTAGGAACCTTTACTTTGACTCTTGCAGAGACATTATCTGCTTAGTCTCTCAGTTGGCATCTTGCCAGACCTTCCTACTAGCTGTTAATTCTAGTCAACTATTTTAGAACATGAGGGACATTGTAATTAATGATAAGTCACACTGGTTTGAGAATTGGAATTATCTCTAGAATTTTAGTAAAACCTAGAGTGAAAATAAAAGATAACTGTCTTATATATGAAGAAAGAGACCTTTATTAAAGAAACACTAGTAAGATGGCACATAACAACAGGAGAAATAATATAAAATCAGAAGGGAAAGCCTCAGCCAACTTGTTTTAACTTAATTGTCAGTAAATGCTTTGCTTTACATTTGTTCATCTATTACCTCCTGCTATATATTCCCCTGGAATGCTGGTGGTATAGTGTTTAAAGTGATTGACTGCTCATCTCAGGACCTGTGTCTCAAACCCACCAGTCTCCCTGTGGGGAGGGATTTGACAGTCAGCCTTTAAAGATGTATATCCTTGGAAACGCAATGGCTAGTTCTACTTTCTCATATAAAGTTCCTGGTAGAATTTACTCCATAGCAGTGGTTTGTGTTTATTTTTGTTTTTTAGAGGGTATATTTCCCCAGGAAACTTAGTGTTCCAGCAGCATCCTTAATTGACATTGACAAAGTAAATAAACCAGGGGAACTTCCTCAAGGCTTGCCCCTTTCATAGTGGAATGAACCATGGCCCTCATTTCTTTGATATGTGCCTTCTCCTTTCCTTAGAAAGGAGAAATAACTGCTTCTATTCTGAATAATTCCAAATTTCAAATGTCTTCAAAATAAATTTTGCATTGTCTATAGAGGAAAGTGAATGTTAAAACTCTGCAATGGCTTGTAGGTAGCAATGAAATTCTCCTTTCTTATTAATGTTTCAGTGGCTTAAATTTTGGTAGACATTTTTGGTGACAGTAGAGAAATGGCAGAACTAATTGAAAAAGTTACTTCAAGTTAATTGTATTGATAATTTCAGCAAAGTATTATTGATATATAGACATTAAAAAATACTACTCTGGGCATTTAATGTAAATAAATTCACTTACAATAAGAGAAATTTCCATTGGGAACACATTATTTTACATTTCCATTTTCTTTTTTCTCTACAGGAAGGAACTTGAAACCTTCAAAGGTAATGTGTTTACTTCTTTTCTGAAAACTGTTTGAGGGTTAATTGATGTCAGATGTTCTCCCTTGATGTTGAAAGAACACATTCCTTTAAAAATAATGTATTTGCATGAAGAAGCGAAAGTTTCTTTTATACTGGTTTTGCAAGCCTGATTTTATCTTGAATGGTTTTGATTGTAACACACGCTCCAAGTGAGAGTTTTTGTCAGTGGCCATTGTAACTAGTAGGTCAGGAAGGTGTCTCTCTAACCTTGAGGTTGTTGAGAATGGTATCTTAAGATTTCAGAGTTTTCTCTGGAAAATATGGTGATGAAGATGAGCCCCTGCCACTGGCCTGGTTAGCATTGACCTTCCTCAGAGGTTTTCCTTACTGCAAGCTGCACTGCCACCACCTTGTTACTGTGATTGAATTTTATACCCTTTTGCATTTCCAATTTTCCAGCTATAAAATCAACAGTCTCTGACAAAATACATTGTGCAGTTTTAAAACCACCTACTATGTAGGTGAAAGAAGAGCCTAGAAGAATAGTTCTTGGTCATAGGGAAGCACTAGTGGAAAATAGGGAGAAGAGGATTAATAGGCAACATCATGACACATGGAGAAAAGATTGAAATTGTTTGCCAGCAAACAATCTAAATAAGATCCATAATCAATACTCCTAGTCAGAAGATCAGGAGACAGATTGCATTTGGAAAGTCTGCTGTTAGGCAGCTCTCCAAATTACTGAAGAGCAGAGATGCCAGCTTGAAGACTAAGGTGTACCTGATTCAGACCATGATCTTTTCAGTCATCTGAGAACAGAACAATGAATAAGGATGTCAGGAGAAGAGTTGATGCCTTTGAGCTGTGATGTTGCAGAACAGTACTGAATATACCATGGGCTGCCATAGAATGAAGGGATATGTCATGGAGAAGGTGCAGAGATATCCTGGGAGGCAAGGATGGTGAAGCCTCATTTCACATACTTTGAGCATGTTGCAGGGAAAGGTTGACGTCATGCTGGGAAAGGTAGAGGGTTAGTGAAAGAGAAGACGACCTTCAACAAGGTGTATTGACATGGTGATCTCAGCAGAAGGCTTTAGTACATTAGAGATGAAGAGGATGGCACAGAATAGGACAGGGTTCAGGCCTGTTCTTCATAGAGTTGCTATGAATCATATTCAGTTCAATGGCACCTAACAACAGCAACGACACATTTTTTAGCAGCTAAATACCCACCCAATTTGCCATGTTTTAATTTTGATTTCCACCAACTTGGCTCTGACTCCTAGTGCTCTTACGGGTAACAGGACGCAGCAGTGCCTGGTCCTGCACTGTCTGTGCTCATTCTACCAGTGAGTCCGCTGTTGACGTTGTATCAGAGCATATTATTGAGGATCTCCTTAATTCCTGCTGACCTTCTCCCTCAGCAAACGTATTGTCCCTTTGGGAGTGTGGTCTTTCCTACTGCCATGTCAAGCAATAAGTAAGATGTTCTTCAGCCTCAATCCTTAGGCGTGTTTTCCTTCTACTGTCTCTTTACATTCTTGTTTGCTCATTTCCAACTAAATAGTAGAAACCACTTTTCTCAGAGAGACTTATTTCAATAACTAGGAAGATGCAACTCCCTCCCACCATATTTTTTTTAAAAAAAAAAGATTACCATGAGCTCTGATGGCCTAGTGGCAAGAAGCTGCACTGCAATCCCAGAGGTGCACGGTTCAAATCCACCAGATGCTCTGCCAGGGAAGGAAGGACAGTCTACTCCTGTACCAGTCAGATCCGATTTGATGGTACACACACAAGAAATAATTTAAAAAAGGATTGCCTTTGAGTCTGTCCCAACTTAAAACAACCCTGTAAGAGAGAGTAGAATCGACTTATAGACTGTTCTCAGTATTACTCTTTATGGAAGCAGATTGCCACATCTTTATTCCGAGGGACAGCTGCTGGATTAAAACTACCAGCCTTTTTCTTGGCAGTTGAGTGCTTAGCCACTGCACCATCAGGACACTAGAAAGACTTGGCTTACTTATTAAATCACTTCTGACTTAATTATTTTATGCTCATTATATTCCACATGCAATCTGGCAATGATCTTTAGATTTGTTGAGTAATTAAATATTCCTTAGTATATTATTCATAATCAAATTGTTTTATTTAATCAGTTTGATTTTTTTAAAAAAGAAAAAAAATAACTAATCCTCCAGGAAAGAAATTAGGGCTTATTTCCAGTATAGCAAACATTAAACAGACTTGTTTTGGCTCAGTTGCTGTTACTGACTGGTAGTTGTAGTAAATGATTATGCTAAATGCCTGCTTGTTGAGGGTAATGCTAAATGATCATGTGATATGATATTTTATCATGCCTATCATTGCTCTCATTCAGTTTGTGAACCACTACCATTATTTCCCATCAGTAGTTTGAAATAACGTTTGAAATCCAGATGAAAATGCATTTTTTCCTCTCATTCTTTCTTCTGGTTGACTAGTTTAGCAACTTCTTATGTAACATGAAGGGAGAGAACCAGTCAAGTTAATACTAAAAGACAGGCAGGGACACACAGATTATGTAAAATGTCAGTTTTATTTGCCTCTCAGTACTGAGACATTCTTTTTTTATAGTATGACATTATTCACAGAAGAAGAAAAATCAGCAGTTTGCAAAAGGTTAGGCAGAGTTGCATATTACTCGATAGAATAATTCTGTTTCAGCTGCAATGTCTTGTTTATATACACAACCCTAATTACATGCAGCATTTAACTGCACATCAGATCCACCCATAGGCCAATTAAAGCTCTCAACTTTGAAAAAAACCCTAAATTGATTATTGTATCTTCTATAGGTTTTTGTTTGTTTGTTTTATCATCACTGTTCATTAAGAGTTATTCCCTCTCGTGTGTTTTGCTAATATTTAAAAAAGATGAGTAGCACATTACAAGAAAAAATAATTACTTTTTCAAGGTGTTGTGGTTGTTGTTGGGTGTCCTCAGGTCTACTACAACTCCTAGTGACCCTGAGAACAGCAGATCTGAACCAACCCTGCCCTATCCTGTGCCATCCGCATCATCTCTGATAGACTTGAGTCCATTGTTACAGTTACTGTATCAATCCATCTCATCCAGCGTCTTTCTCTCTTGCTGAACCGACAGCTTACCAAGCATGATATCCTGTTCCCAGGAGTGGCCCTTCCTAACAACATACCCAAAATATGTGAGGTAAAACTTCACATCTTTGCCTCCAAGGAGCCACCTTGGTTACATTATCTCCAAGACATATTTGTTCTTTAGGTAGTTCATAGTATATTCAATACTGTTCTCCAACAGCAAAATATTAGTGAAGAATGAAAAAAGATTACTCAAACATATTTTTACAGTTATTTTTTGGACATTGCCTTTGTTTTGCTTTTTCAAATTGCAGAGAAACAAATAGTGTTACTTACTTCTTTTAATTGTTCTCCCTTTTCTCAGTCCCCACTTTAATTGTATCTAGCAGCTCTTCTCTCCACTCAGGAAAAACACAATTTTGGACCAAACCCTACAAGTTAATAATGGTTATCAGAGATTTCTGAGTTCTGCCAGCTGTATTCCTTTGAGGTTAATGGGTTAAGTACGCCTTTCACTTCTGCCACATATGGCTAATCTCTGCAGTATTATTAAAACCACTTATTTGTGTTTTAATATTGGCAGCGAACAGGTTTTCTATGCTCCTTAAATACTACATTCCTTTCCAGAGACAACCACTTGAATTTAGACTATGAAAAGAAGCATAGGATTGGCACATGCAAAGTAAGTGAAGAGAGCTCAGTGGAGTCTTCTTTAGGAAGTTGTGCTACCAAAGGCCAGACTTCTTAGGCTGTTCAAATGCACCAAGCAGCTCAGTGGGATGAAGATGGGCATTCTCCTCCCATGCAGTTTTACAGCCTTGAGAACTGGCTGGACAGTCAGTTCTGAATCAGTTTCGACACAACAGTGTTGAGTTGAAAACACAGTTCTCACTGTCCTTAAAGACACTGGACTGTATGGATAATAACTAATTAGAATTAATATTAAAAAGAATGAGAATCCCAGAACAATTAATTGTGCCCATACAAAACCAATACTTAGACCTAGAAACTCATCTGAATACAGTAGAGGAAATCATTTCTAATGAACAGTGATAAAACAAACAAAAACCTATAGAAGATGACAGCTTCATACCTATTCAATCTGTATGCTGAACAAATTATTTGAGAAGCTGGACTATATAAAGAAGAATGTGGCATCAATACTGGAAGAAGATTCATCAACAACCTGCATTATGCAGATAATATAACTTTGCTTGCCGCATAAGATCAAAGACTACAGCCTTCAGTATGGAGTATATCTCAACATCAAGAAAGCAGAAAAGAGACTGCCAAATACAGCCAGAAATGCACAATCTATAGAGGATAAAATTGGTTAATAGGACCTTATAAAGATTAAGTCCATGTG
This sequence comes from Elephantulus edwardii, assembly GCF_000299155.1. Taxonomy (NCBI): domain Eukaryota; kingdom Metazoa; phylum Chordata; class Mammalia; order Macroscelidea; family Macroscelididae; genus Elephantulus; species Elephantulus edwardii. The sequence goes on along the minus strand of NW_006399851.1, from coordinate 11,988,051 downwards.
TGCATCAAAAACTTTTTCCAACAGGATGAAAAGAAAACCTACCAAACTGGGAACAAACATTTGGTAATACCACCTCAGACAGGAGTCTTATAATGAAAGTCTACAGAATACTTCTGGGCCTCTAGAAGACTGATAACCAAATTACAGAATGGGCAACAGACATGGAAAGAATTTTCACAGAGGAAGATATTTCAATGGCAAACATACACATGGAGAAATGCTCCAAATCCCTGACAATAAGAGAGATGCAAATCAAAACCACAATGAGATACCATCTCACTCCAGTAACAGTGGCAAAGTTTAACAGGGCATCAAGTAATAAATGTTGGAGAGAATATGGTTACAAGGGAACTCTTATACATTGTTGGCAGCATTATAAAATGGTACAACCATTCTGGAAGGCAGTTTGGTGCTTCCTCAAATGCTGAACAAAGCAATTCCATATGACCTAGCTATTCCACTGCTTGGAATATACCCTGAGAAAATGAGAACTGAGGCACAAATAGAAACTTGTACAACAATGTGCATAGCAGTATTATTTACCATTTCAGGAACATGGAAACAAGCGCAAATGTCCAACCACAAACGAATCGATTAAGAAATTATGGTACATTCACACAAAGGAATACTATGCAGCACATAGGAGCAATGATTTTGTAAATTATTACCTAGTTTGGGAGGGAATGGAGAGCATTATGCTGAGTGAACTAACTCAATCCCACAGGATAAATATTGTATAAAAACATTATATAGAATGAATATAGGGATCCAAGGAGGAGGCAGGGGGAAGCAGAGGAATGAACATGTTCAAGGGGAGGAGGGATTAATCATGGAGTTGTACAATTTGATGGATGAGGGAAATTTTAAGAATTTGTTCTGCAAAAAATGTATTCAAATTTTGTGAATAAACTAGTATATAATGAAAAAAGGGGCAGGCAGGGAGAAAAGTGCAACAATGAATGAATGTAAATCTAAAATCTCTGTAAATGTTCATTGAAATTAGTTTAAAAAAAAATCTGGTGGCCTAGTGGCAAAAAGTGATGCCTGAAGGCACACAGTTCAAGTCTACCACATGCTCTGCTGGAAAAGGAGGGGCAGTCTCCTCCTGTGCCAGCTGGATCTGATTCAAAGGTACAGAACAATATAAAGAAAACCAACCAACCAAACAAACAAAAAACAAACCACAAACAAAAAAAAACCACACCAGAAAAAGGGGGGGGGGGGGGGAAGCAGAAATTCTCACCACTGGGCCAATAAACTGCATCAAGGTAGAAGGAGAAAAGATTGAAATTGTCAACTGTTTCATCTTACTTTGATGCACAGTTGACACTATTGGCCAACTACTTTGGAGACAGCAGACTTTCTCAATGTAATAAGTCTTTTGGTTTCTTCACTGCTGGTAACATCAGTGTCAGTTGTGCATCCAAGTAAGATGAAATAGTTGACAATTTCAATCTTTTCTCCGTCTATCATGATGGAAATTTATGGTATGTTCAATACTTTTCTTCTACAACACCACTAGTCAAAAGCATCAGTTCTTTTATCCATAGTCATTATCTAGCTTTCTGATGTATAGCATGTACTTGTGAAGACCATGGCCTGAATCAGGAGCACCTTAGTCTCTAGATTGACATCACTGCTCTTCAACACTCTGGAGTGGACCCTGACATCATATTTTCCTATTGCAGTTCATCTTTTGATTTTCCTTGACTGCTGGTGCCAAGAGTGTTGATTGTGAAACCAAGAAAGCTAAAATTATTAACAATCTCAGTATCTTCTCCATCTATGCTGTCAGTTGGCCCAGTGGTGAGAGTCTTTTTCTTTATGCTGAGCTTCAATCCATTTTGCAGACTACAGTCCTCGAAGCCTGATAATAGTAAGCTTGTATTTGAAACTTTTCAAATCAAGAGCTAGTGAGGCCAGGCCAGAATGGTCAGAGAACTAGAAGGAAGGCCAAGACAGTGTAGTAACAAGACATCTTGGGAGAAAATGTGAAGGAGAAGTGGGTATCAGTGATGTAAACAGTACAGAGGTTGAGCAGAATAGTAACTGATACTCTGAAAGCTATTTGTACAATGAGAGTCCAAATCACAAATCAGAAATGTATGAGAAGTTGGAGAGTTAAAGAGGAAATGAGCTAGTTAATTCTTTCATGAACTAAATGATATAATAACATGAGATAGACTCAGGTTCAAGGCCAGGATGCAAATGGAAACTGAAAAAGCTGATTTGGATCTCAGAAGACAGAAAATTAGTTTAGTATAGGTTATTCTTCTTTCCCCCTTAGACTCTAAGAAGAATGGCTGATGATAACAGCAAAACACTGTTATAGAGGGAGGAAATAATTTTTGAGAAAATTAATTCTGAGGTAAGATCAGAAGTAGAATGCAAAGCCAAAACAAATATTCTTTGGTTAACACATGGCTAGAAGTTGGAAGAGCCAACAGGCCCTGGTCATCTTGGAGGCTAATGAGAGCTTGATTAAAGTGACTGGACATGGATGGAGTTTAGGCTCTTAATAGGAGAGAGGCTTGGCTAGACTAGCCAATTAGGTAGGACTAGAAGTACCTGGGATGGTCTGCACCATAAAGACAAAGAACCCTTTTGCTGCTTGAGGTCAATCTTGTGATCAAAGAAGGGAATTTCCGGCGAGCCCTGGTGGCCTAGTGGCAAGCAGCAGCACTGCAATCCCAGAGGTGTGCGATTCAAATCCACCAGATGCTCTGCTGAAGAAGGAGGAACAATCACCTCCTGTACCAGTCAGATCCGATTTGATGGTACACACATCATCATAATAATAATAAAAAATTTTTAAAAAAAGAAGGGAATTTCCCTTTGAAATCTCAGAGGTGCAGCAATTCCTAGTTATGAAGATGGTTCCTTTCCAGTAAAAATAGAAGCTATGGAATCGAAGCTATAGTCTAAACCAAAGAATTCAAAGGCTAAGGTTAGGAATATCACTTGTTTATATGACTCTTGGGTGTGGACTTTGCATGCTACTGACTTGGGTAGCCCTTAGCATGTTTAAATCTGGATGATGATAATAGGTGATACAGTTGGGTAGAGTTAGGTATTTGAGTTCTAGTGTTAACTTTTACATTTAAAGCATAACTAGTCAGCAGTTGTTTGACAGTTGTTAACCGATGACTCTGAGAAAGCCTCTGCCCTCAAGGAGCTCCCAGGCTTATAAAATAGAAAAGCAAACATTTCATTTTAATACACTTAAAAATACATATCTAAGATGAGAGTAGTTGCCTGTTTAGAGGCAGTGCCACTGAGCCGCCTTGGGATTGTCAGTACTGACCAAGCTAGAGAGGACCTTGGGAAAGAGGGATAGAAAATTGCAAAGATGCTTTAATTTCCCCCCAATAAAACCAAGTTGAAATTTAATTTCTTGTTCACTGAGAGAAATACAAATAATGTATTTTGGCTGAAGCATATGGTGTGTGGGGGAAAGTGCTGAGAGGAGTTGGAGACGTAGGCAGAGAACAAACGACACACAGCCTTTCATGTCACGCACGGGTGTGGACTTGTTCCTTTGGGCCAGTTTCCTCCTAAGATGAACTGAGTGAAGTACAACGCAGTCCACAGGAGTAGAGAAGAAAATTGGAACTTCTCTTTGTTTTTTTATGGCATCCTTTAAAATCCATATTTTCTGTATACTATATACTAATAATTCAACACAGGAATACAGTCTTTGATGTGTAAAAATACTTACACCTTGTGGTATGTGTTAGAAGTTTTTGCTCTTGAATGACTGATCAAAGGCCTGATGAAAATATATTAAGGTTACTGTTGTGGTTGATGAGATTAAAGTGGCAGAAACTGAAGAGGTTTTCCTCAGGGTTGCTCTTAGGTTCCATAGAGTCGAGTACAACTCATAGCAACCCTATGGACAATGGACATGAACCTGCCCTGTGCTATGCCATCCTTATCACCTCTGTCACATGAAAGCCCATTGCTGCAATCACTGTCAGTCCATCATGTTGGGGTCTTCCTCTTCTTCCCTGACCCTGAACTCTTCCAAGCATGATGCTCCTTACTAAGGAATAGCTTCAACTAAGGATAGCAGGATCAAAGTTACATTTCAGGACATATTTTCTGCCATCAGTTTAGAAGATAGATTTAGAGAAGAGAAAGTCAAGTGTAAGAGAAACTAGTTAGGAAGGTATTAAAAAGATTTCCATTAAGACACTGATGGTCAGAATAGAGTAAAAGATAGATTTAAGTAACTGAGTAGATAAAGAGCTGAATGACTTTTGTGAAAAGTGTAGGAAGAACTCTTGGGATTTGATGAGGGCATTTGAGTAGGTAAGTTTTTCCTTTAACCAGAGTCTTCGTGCAAATAAAAGAGTAGGTTTGGTTGTGGATTCTGTTGATTTTATTTTGGGAGGGAATAGAGGGAATATAGTGAGAGTTTATTAATGATTTCAGGCATGTACCAATAACTCCACAGAAGTCCAAAACATTTAGATGTCTGTTAAGTTGAAAAGAATACTTTTTGAAAGCCATTTTATTGAGGTTTAATTTCTATACTACAAGGTCCATCCACTTTAAATACAGTTCAATGGTTCTTGATAAATGTGTTAACTTACAGCAGCCATCCCTATAATCCAATTTCAGAACATTTTTCTTCCCTACAATGAAACCTTTCTGCTGTTTGCAGTCAATCACTTCTCCCACGCACCACCCCACGAAACCATAAACCAGCTTTCTATTTCTATAGATTTGCCTTTTCTGGACAAATGCATTGATTTTTAGTACATTTATTGAGTTACACAGCCACCACCACAGTCCAGTGTTAGAACGTTCCCATCACCTCACAGCATTCCTTGGTGTCTGTTTGCATTCTGTCTGTGTCCTGATGCCAGCCCCAGGCAACCATGGTACATTTTCTGTCTCAATAGATTTGCCTTTTCTGGACATTTGATAGAAATGAAGTCTATGAAATGTGGTAGGTTTGCATCTGGCTTCATTTACTTAGCATAGTATTTTTTAGGTTCATCTTTCTTGTAGTATGTGTCAACAGATTGCTGCTTTTTATTCCTGAATTAATACTATTCATTTGAATAAATATACCATTTTGTGTATATTCATTTACTGCTTGGTATATCTTTGTTTCCAGTTTTACTAATAGTGCTGCTATAAGCATTTGCATAGATATTTTTTGGGTGGACTTGTTTTTTTTTTTTGCTTTTCACAGACCAATAGCTAATTTGTAGACTTTCTGGGTCAAATGGTTACTTTTTAAGAAACTGCTTAACTGTTTTGTAGGGAGCTCTGGTGGCTTAATGGTAAGAAGCTACGCAGCCAACCCAAAGGCATGTTTCAGAACCACCAGCTGCTCTGAAAAAGAGAAATGGACAATCTTCCCTCTCCCCCCATGCAAGTACAGCTTCTGAAAGCCTGCTGGAGGGTCAGCTAGGAGTCTGTTCCAGCTCGACAGCACATAACAGTAACAACAAACTGCTTTTTAAAGTGGGATGTACCACCTCCATTCCCACCAGCAGTGTATGAAGGTTACAGTTCTCTTATCCTTACCAACACTTACTGTTGCTGGTAAATTTGAAGTCTGTGATTCGTTTTCTGCTCTGATCCTGTATTTGTTCGTGTGTGTGTGTGTGTGTGTGTGTGTGTGTGCGCGCGCGTGCACGCGCACTGTGTGAAAGAAAGGTCTAAGTTTATTTTTTAAACATACTTCTAGAAATCTCAGGACTATTTGATTTATAAATTGTCCTTCCCCCTTTGAATTACATTGAAATTGAAAACATGTAGGAAATCAGTTGATAAGACATGTAAGAGTTTATTTCTCTACTCTTGGTTCAGTTCCTTATTGTCAGTATTACACTGCCATGACTAATAAAGCTTTGTAGTAAGTCTGGTGTGTGTGTGTGTGTGTGTGTGTGTGTGTTTTCTTCCAGTAATGTTTTGAAATAAGGATGGGTAAATCTCCTAACTTTGTTGTTCTTTTTCAAGGTACATTTAGATATTTTAGGTCTTTTGAATTTCTGGATAAATTTTAAAATCAGTTTGTCGACTTCTACAAACAAGTCTCTTGAGATCTTGATAGGAATTACATAGAATCTGTAGATCAATTTGGGCAGAATCCCATCCTAACAATCTATGAACTTGCAATGCTTATTTATTTAGATCTTCATTCTTCTCATCCATGTTTTATCATTTTCAATAGATAAAGTTTATATCCCTGTTTGATTTATTCTTAGTAAACTTATGTTTATTAAGCAAATTGCTTATGTTTTTAAGTAAACATAATGGTTGCATACATTTGACATCATCCCACAACTTATCAGGTCTTCGCTCATTAGTGTTCAAGGCCTCAAACCTGTTCCTCAGATGGTTCTGAAATTCAGGTGGGATGAACTCAAAGTCATATTTTGGTTCCCGTGGATTTGGTTTAATTTTCCTCAGCTTCAGCTTGAACTTGCATATGAGTAGCTGGTGGTCTGTTCCACAATCAGCTCTTGGTCTTGTTTTCACAGCTGATATTGAGCTTCTCCAGTGGTTTTTCCTCAGATGTAATCTATCTGATTCCTATGCATACCATCTGGTGAAATCCATGTGTATAACCTGCATTTATGTTTCTTATAAAATGTATTTGCAATGAATAGGTCATTGATTGTGCAAAATTCAATCCAGCTTCATTTCTGTCACCAAGTCCATGTTTTCCAACTACTGATTCTTCTTCTCTGTTCCCAACTTTTGCATTCCAGTCACCCATTATTATCAAAGCATCTTGATTGCATGTT
>NW_006399851.1:11960176-11979229 GCF_000299155.1 Elephantulus edwardii | reverse complement strand
GGTAATTGGGATGGGTGTGTCAGAGGCAGTGAGATTGGCACAGGATAGAGCAGGGTTTAGGGCTGTTGTATATAGGGTCGCTATGAGTCGCAAGCGACTTGACAGCACATAACAATAACAACAACAATGGTTGCATAAATTCTGCCCTAGACTTTTTTCATTTAAGTGTTTGAGACATTATAAATGGAAGTTCCCAATGGCCAGGTGCACCTTAGGAGACAGATCTGAGCTAGATTTTGGGTTATCAGTATATGGGTAGAAATGGAAGCTTTGAGTTTGGATAAAGTTTCCCAGGGAGAGCAGGCAGATGAGAAAAGAATGAATGGGAATGTAGGAATCACCAGCATTCACAGGAGAGGCACAAGAAAAGTCCAGAAGAGTGTGAGTTTCCTAGAGAGGTTGCTGAGGAGAGTGAGCCACTGAGATGAGGGGAAGGATGTGGCGATCATTGGCAAACTAAGGGAGGAAAAAGGGTATGTCAAAAAATATGAAGAAGCAGTGTCATATTACTGTAGAAGAAAGTAGAAAATAGAGTTTGAGAAAGTTCATTTGACAGAGCTAATTAGTGATCTTAATAAAGTATAGTGAATTAAATGTGAGGCTGCTAACCAAAAGTTAGACAGTTCAAACCTATGAGCCATTTTGTGGGAGAAAGACAATGCTTGTCTGTGTCTTAAAAATGTACCGCTTTGAGAGCCTAGGTAGCAGTTCTCCTCTGTCTTATAGTGTAACTGTGCACCAGAATTGACTTGATGATGGTGAGTTTGATTTGGGATGTATTTATAGGCACTTGCGTATACAAATATACATATGTACACATATACACACATGCACGCTCATGCAGCTGGAGTTGGAAACAAGATGGCAGAAGATAAAGCAGTGAGATGTTTTGCCTTATTTTCTCCCCACCCCACCCTGACCCTGGAGCTTGGTGCATCGTTGCTGTTGATGTTAGGTGCCATTGAATTAACGGAAACTCATAGAGATCATATGAATAGTAGTAAATCAGAACCTTTCCCTGTCTTGCACCATTCTTGTGATTTCCATGGTGCTTGAGCCCACTGTTACAGTTACTGTGTAAATCTATCTTGTGGAGGATAAAAATCTATCCTCACTTTTGCTGAACTTTCCTGCATGATGTCTTTTTTCCAAGGACTAGCACCTCTTGACAACATCCCTAAATTATGTGAAATGAAGTTTCACCCTTCTTGCTTCTACAGAGCACCCTAGTTAGACCTCCTCCAAGACAGACTTGTTTGTTGTTTTGGCAATCCATGGGCTATTCTTATCGAATGTCACAATTCAAAAGCATTGATTATTCTTCTGTCATCTTTATTCACTGTCCAATTTTCAGATGTATAGGAAACAATTGAAAACCATGACTTGGATCAGATCAGGTGCGTCTTAATCTTTAAACTGATAACTTTGCTCTTCAGCACTTTGTAGAGGTTCTTGATGGCAGATTTCCCCCCCCCCCCAATGACATATTGGTATGATCTGAGTATTTTTTGAATGATCAAGTAAATGAATGAAGAATTTGATAGGACAGTGTTTTAAAAAGCTGAGGATAAGAGAAAGTAAAACTAGAAGTAAGAAGTAGGTTAAGAAGATTATTCTTTCAAATTCAGTAAAACTTGAGTGTGTTTATATGAAAAGGGAGAAAAGGCAGGTAGACAATGGGAGATTAAAGATAGAGAGGAGTGGCTGATTGATGAGGCTATGACTCAGAGACTGCCAGAAAACACAAAAAGATTGCTGACAAGTGTCAGTAACTCTTGGAATTATTTTGATTTAAGACACTTATTAAATATATATATATATAAAGAGAAAGAGAGAATAATTCAAGTCACTGGTTAGTGCTTGCTGAATTGGAAGGAACCTTTAAGCTAATACTATAATAAAAATGAGATGGGAGACATATCAAGATCCTCCATGTATTAGTACATGAAGGATTTACTTAGTATTTATTTTTTTAACATTCCAGTAGCAAGGTTTCCTTTCTGTTTTTGAAATAGTATTGATGCCTCTTTGTTTCTGGATTACAGATTCCGATGAATTTAGTCTGCCCTAAGTGCCTCTCCCTTGCTTGGAGCTACGTTTGGTACAGTCCAGATTGTGCATGCATCTTTGTACACCAGAGCCTTCGAGAGCTTGCATCGGGCTTTTATTGAGGCAATACATCCTGATGGCTGTCTGTTTAAGCCATCAGACGGAAACTAACAGGCTTTCTCCAGTTTCTTTGGAAAAACCTGCTTCCAGCTTTCTCCTTACTTCCTTTGTTCTCCATCCCAGAGGATGCACATCAGTGGAGCTGCTTGGTAAAACTGGAGGCTTCCCTTGACAGACCGAGCTGCTGTGCACTTGTCAGTTCTCACATCCATGTCATCTCCGGGACCCACCGAAAATAGTCAGAGGAGTCCCTGTAGGTGGAACTTTATTTTATGTTCTTCTTTAAAAAAAAAAAATAATAACTCCATGCTTGGGTGTATTTCAGTATTTGCATGGTCTGCAGAAATTGAACTTCAACTTGATGTTAAAAAGGATACATTAAATGCTTTATTTGAACCCAGTAGTATATCTTAATGAGAGCAGTAGTTGTGTTTTTTTTTTTTTTTAATATTGCCTAGAAGTAGTAAGTCATTAATACCTAAAAGAAACAAGTTAAAAAATTTTGCATGGAAATCTGGGACTTTTGCTTTTTTACTGGTTTTTTTATTAACTTTAGGTAAAATTAATTCGATAGCTATCTTTATGAGGCAGCATTTCTATAAAAAGATCAATGTAAAATATCAGGAAGGTAATAGCAGCTATTAGAATAATGAGGTTCAATTCTGTGACTGCGGCTCTGTGAAGCCAGTTTGGCGTCCTTTGCTGCTGGTCTGTTCATTTACTAAGAAGCAGTTAATATAGGTAAATATGTGAGCCATGCCCAATAATATAATAAAGTTAATTTTCCATGCTGCTATATGTGTTCATTTAAAATGGCTGATTTTCAAAATGGATTTTGAAAATATAAAAATTTTTCTATAAATTATATGTATGATTTAAGTATGTATGTATATATACAAGTATACATGTATGTATGTATATATACATATATAAACATATGTATGTATATATACACCTATACACACATATGTATGTATATGCACACACATTTCATAATTATATGAAAGTTCAGTGTACTCTCATCACTTATTGACCAGAGACCAAGCTTTTAATGGATGTCAGTGTGGCATTTGTATATAAATGCTATGCAAGGGTAGTTGAACTTAGAAACTTATTACAGAAAATGATACCTTAAAAATTGGTAAATTTCTTCTTGTTAAGCAATTTGTTCTGTCCTTAGAGAAACTGAAGAATACTTTAAATTACCATGCTTTGCCTTTACAGTGATGTGTATTATGACATGTTCTATATGCTCTGCTCTGTCAGGTAGAGAAGCCCACTTCTTTTCAGTAGAATAAATTGAAAGAAATCCTTATTGTCCTGAGTCTCTCATCTCATCCTTGCCACTTTAGTCTGTGATTGAGATTACAAATAAGGTGAATCAAGCTGTGGTTACAGGAAGACTTCTTTTTTCCCCTCCTTCTGTCATGTCCTTTGCATAGCATAGTCAAACCCAAGTTCATTTGGCTTAGTCATGTCATTAACTGGAGCACAGAAAGAGCTCAGAAATTTGTTATAAAATTAGTTAGAGTGATGAGGGAATGAAATTCTAAGTTGAGGTATTGTCACATCTTGTTCATTATTTGTTAAATATCCAGGGGGGAAACTGATAAGACTGGAGGAAATGAGAACTTTAATCTTTATTTTTTAAAGTATTTCTTTTTAGGGGATGTATGACATGTTTTTCTTCATCATACTATTTTAAAACTGTTTCTAAGAGTAGAGATTGAAACATGATATATATTAAATTTTTAAAGTTTTAATTAACTTAAGAAATGACCCTCTGAAACCTTTCGTTTGTTGTTTCTGATTTTCTGTTAGGATATAAAATTTTTCATATTTGAGTAATTGAAAAGTATTCTTTTTTTAAAAGCTGGTTAATATTTCTGTGTTAGTGTTTAAATAAAGTTAAACACTATTTGTATCCTGTCTATTAATTTTGGCTTTCAAGACTATTTTTGAGACTTAATTATTCTTTATACTAATACCTTGTTATGAGATGGCATATGCATGACTTGGTAAATTCCTGGAACTTTCTGTAATAATGTTTTCTTTTGAGGGAGAATTGGAACCGTGACAGTTTACCTAGGTATTACACTGCTAAAATTGTCTATAGATTAGAGTTTGTTGTGATGTATAAGTGTCACCTTTCTGAGATTTCCTAGAATGATTATACATTATAATTGTATGATCAATAATTATAGCAATAGAATATTTTAGAAATATATCAGGCAATTTTTTGTTGTGTTTCATGCATGTTTGGTGTCATGAATAAATATAGCTTTTTCTGTTTCATTACCTTTTTCCTGGAACATGGTATAAAGTTGACAGCAAAAATTATAGCTTTCTGAAAACTAAATTCCAGTACCCTGAAAAGGAGTTCCTTGAAAATTTTACCTGTCAGGCTCAAAAGGAGGTTTTATCTGTTGAATCAACGTGGTGCTTCGTGATTTTGTCTCAGCCCTGTGGAGGTTTATGCTGGAAATAGCCTGTGGAATCTTACAGTTCTGCACATTAAACTGTTGCTGGCAGCTGATGTAATTGGCAGGGTCTCAGAAAACTGGCAGGTGCCTGATGGCTTTATAGATTTCCAGGGTAAAGGGAGAGTCTAGGGCCAACTGACCTAAGGAACTTTGTCTGATGGATAAATTTTCATCTTGTTTCTTTATAGCATTATATTCATAGGAAAACAAACTTAAAAACAAAACAAAAATACCTTATTTCTATAGAGTGTGTTCCAACTCATTGTTACTCCATAGATTACAGAGTAGAAATTTAGGGCTTTCCTGATTGTAGTCTTTATGGAAGCAGGTCACCAGGATTTTCTTCCAAGCTCCTCTGGGAGGCTTCAGACTGTGTACCCAGGGACCTGTCTTCTTCATGGGAAGGATACAATAATTTAAGGTGTATGTTTGAAAGTTAGCTAATTTTGAAGAAGTCCTAGTGGCACAGTAAAACAATATTTTAGGTAGTGCAAATAGTAAATGAAACATTAGGGCAATAATAAACTATTTCAGTCTTTTCTGTATTTTTCTTTTTTCTTTCAAACAGTATGTGGTTCTTTTTTTTAAAATTTTTTTTTTAATTGGGAAAAACATATTGGGGGTACAAGGAAGTGAGGGTTGGGGGCAGAACGATGAGGATGGGCCAGGATGCAGTTGCAGAGCTGCACAGTTTGGTCGGTGGGGGGAGCAGGTGAAGGAAATGATGAGGGTCCAGTGGGGACCAGATGCTACAGAGGAATGACAAACATTTTCCAATAGTAATTAAACCAGCTGTCTTATTGATTTGGGAATTGGATGCCGACTCTCTGGCTTCTTCATGCTGAACAGGGGCATAGATGTAAAGGGGGGAAGGAAGGATGCTTTATCACCTTACTGGTGGTCTTGGGTTACAGCTGCTTGCCTTCTTGCTCTGTTAGAAGATCTTTTCCTGTCATTTGCTCCCCTCTGGACTGCAAAGTGTTTTCCCAGGTGGGTCCAGTGGGGATGGCTGGTTGAACCCAGAGGCTCCATCCTCCTTTGCTTCCTTAGCTGTCAGTTGTATTTCCTTTTTGTCACTGGCACTGGGTTCAGGGTCAATTATGGAGTAAAACTCAGAGTTAAGGTTACCTATAGGAAAGGGAGCAAACCTAGAGAGAACAAACTTGTGAGTTACAAATAGAAGGGCTTTGAGGGTGTTGCTTTCAGGTTTACTGGGGGGGAGGGTGGCAGAAGGTGGCCTAGGTAACATTCTCTGGATACCCTAGGCATTCTTTTTTCTTTTCTTCTCCTTCCCCACCCAGGGGTCAGATGGCACAATCTGGGGACTGAGGAGCTCACCCTGAGGGCCGCAACGGCTCACCCCGAGCCGGGGGCCAAGCGCAGCCCACCCCGGGCAGAAGGCCACGACGGCTCGCCCTGGGCAGAGGGCCGAGGGCAGCCCGCCCCGGGCATAGGGCCGCGACAGCTCGTCCCGGGCAGGGGGCCGTGACGGCTCATCCCGGGCAGGGGGCCACGACGGCTCGTTCCGGGCAGGGGGCCAAGGGCAGCCTGCCCTGGGCAGAGGGCCGCGACAGCTCACCCCGGGCAGGGGGTTGAGGGCAGCCCGCCCCGGGCAGAGGGCTGTGACGGCTCGCCCCAGGCAGGGGGCCGAGGGCAGCCCGCACCGGGCAGAGGGCCGCGATGGCTCGCCCCAAGCTGGGGGCCGAGGGCAGCCTGCCCTGGGCAGAGGGCCGCCACGGCTTGTCCTGGGCAGGGGGCTGAGGGCAGCCTGTCCAGTATATGGTTCTTTAAAGAGTAAATGTTTATATAACAAGTTAACTCTCCTATTAATGGTTCCTGATCAGATTGTCCCGTGACATTGCTGCAGTCCTTGCATTCTCCGTTTCTTTGTGCGATATTCCTGTTCATCCCATTTCTCTGCCCCTTTTTGCCTTCTCATCTTTGGTTTTGGGTGAATCCTGCCCCCTTTGGTGTCATATAGTCAATTGTCAGGGAGCATGTTCTTCCTTATGTTATTGTTTGTATCATTTTCTGTGGCCTCTGGAATTGTCTGTAGTACCAACTTAGAAGGTTCATGGTAACAGTTTTGAGGGTCTGTCTGGTATCAGAAAATTAAGGCTGGTCGTCTTCATTTTCTTTAAGCATTATTGAAAGTGTTTGTATAAATAGTAATATTTATGTTGACTTCTTACTAGCATGCTGTTCACTTTCAGATTTCTTAATCTTGTGTTGAAAAGTTGTAAGTACTCAAATTTTATAAAGAAGTGCCATGGTAGCACAATGTGTTATACTGTAACTTTGGCTGAAGAGTTAGGGATTTAAACTCACCAGTTGCTATGTGGGAAAAGAAAATGCAGTAAAGATTGCAGCTTTGGGGAAAGATGAGCAGTCTCCTCCCATGTGATTTGCAACCTCTGAAAACCTGCTGGAAGGTCAGCTATGAATTTGTTCTGACACAAAGGCAGATATTATTGTTTGTTGTTGGAAACTCCACGGGCATTTTGGCTCTGTGCTCCAGGGTCACTGTGAACTGGAACCAACCCAACTGCAACAAGTTTCTTTAGAGGAATTTTAGTTTAAGATGGAATCACATAATCAGAAAACTGAGATTTTGAACATGATTCATTCTATGGAAAATGAAAAATAAAAATATTTACAACAAAAATTGTCACAGTAAATTCAGTGATGTGATACAAAATAATGGAACGTATGACCTTGCCTTCAAAATTTGTTGTTACTTTCATTTAGTAAAATGAAAGTAAAGAAACCTACCCTCATCAAATAAGTTTTGACTTCCTGTGACCTTCAGTTGGGTTTTAGAGACTGTGAATCTTAATGGAAGCAGACATCATTATCCATATATAAGCAGAGTTCTGTTTCTATTAAATTAATAGAGAAATGAACAGAATTGTTATTTATTAAGCATTTATAGTATACTAGCTGTGTGCTTTGCATATCTTGGTACCATTTAGTTTTACAGTAAAATGAGAAAATTGAGACTCATCTGAGTTAAACAAGGCTGCTGGCCATCCAGCTATCATTTCAACAAGATTTTCAATTCAGAAATATCTGCCTTCAAAACCTGAGCTTTCCCTCGTTTCAGCATAATTTCTGGGAAAGTGCTGAAAAGGGAACAGTAAGCTGTCTTCTTTTTTGTTGAATTTTCTTTAGGTTGTGCATTTGTCTTGTTCCTGTCTCTCATTTTCTTCCAGCTGAATTTAAGTTTACAAACTGTAGACTAATAAACTAAGCAGCTTACCGGGATTTCACCGTTAACTCCATTTTAACTACAGCCCTGACAGCCCTCCTTTGGTGGTACCTGGCAGTTTTAAGAAACAAAACCTTCGGGGGGGGGGCATAGGGAGAAAAGTGCAACAGGGAATGAATGGAAACCCTAAGTCTCTGTTAAAAAAAACAAACTCACTGTAAAAAAAAAAAAAAAGGGCAACAAACAAAACCTCCTCCACACACCCAGAGTAATAGATGGAAGGTGTTAACTGCTACAGAACTCTGAAGAGTTTCTCTTTGTTTGGGATGTGGAGTTAGACTCAAAACAGAACTGGAGAAGGCGTATGACTCATAACGACCCTGTTAAAAACAGATCTGAACCCTGTCCTATCCTATGCCGTCTTCATCTCTGACACCCTTAAGCCCATTGCTGCAGTCACTGTATTAGTCCGTCTCATTGAGGGCCTTCCTCTCTTTTGCTGACTTCCCTCCTTTCTGAGCATGATATCCTTTTCCAAGGAATAGCCCCTCGTAGCAACATGCCCTAGCTACGTGAGACAGCACTTTACCATCTTTGCCTCCAAGGAGCACTATGGCTCCACTTTTTCCAAGACATATCCTCTTGGTTTTTTTTGCAGTCCATGGAGTAGTGAGTGTTTTTCTCTAGTACCACAACACAAAGACATCAGTTCTTCATCTGTCATCCTATTTCATTGTATGGTTCTCAGAATCATAGCAAGTGATTGAAAAATACCCGGGTCTGAATCAGGCACACCTTAGTTCTGATCCCAGAGACTGACTTTCTAGTAATAGTTTTGAGACAATTTAGGGCCGCATCCTATTTTTCATCTGTAGATCATGTCTTCGAAAAACCTTCTTGCCTATGTAGAATCCTATGTGAGCAATTCTGGGAAATAATCATCTAGAATTTATTGGACAATCCATACTTTTCACTGTTTTCCTGAATTTCAGAGTCTCAGTTTTGTGAGCCTTGTTTTTCAGAATGTCTTCTTGAGATGTTTTACTCTCCTGATTACCCGCTTTACACACCACTTTTGCTGTCAAGCCCCCAAACCCAAAGCCATTGCCCTTGACTGATTAGTGGCTCACATTACTGAGTAGACCTGCCCCTTAGAGTCATCTTGGCTGTAATCTTTAAAGAAGTCTTTGTTCTATAAAACTCTTGGATGAGTTAGAACTACCAAGCTTTAGTTAAGTACTCAAATAGACCGCCTAAGGATATATATATTTAAAGTTTTCTAATATTCCTGATAAAGATAGTGTTTGAATTGCACAATACTCCAGAAATGGTGTACTCTTCCCCAGGCTAGCTCATGTTTAACCTGTGCTCAGTCATAATGCCAATGTCTTTTTAACATGGAAAAAAACCCCACCCAAACCCCAGCCTCTTCAACTCATTGCTATCTAGTTGGAACTGATTTATAGCTGAACTTCCAGGGGGCTTTTGGAGGTTGTAAGTCTTTCAGGAAGAGATTGCCCGTCATTCTTTTGCAGAGCCCCTGGTGGATTCAAACTGCCAGAAAGGTGTTGCCTTTGGATTTGCAGCACAGCTCCCACGAGAGTAAGAGCAGTAGAAGTTCACTGTACACAAACCAGGAAAATTAAAAGACTATGAAGAGAAATATTAAATCACTAGTCAAAAATCATCTCTAAACATGTTGAGGTTTTAGTAAATACATAAAAGTTTACACACACACATATTCTGTCAGGATAGGATGTAAACAGTTACATTGCTTGCTTTGTTCACCTTAAATATTATCCCACATAATTATCTAATTTTTGAAAAATATCATTTTCGTATTGTTGGAAATTTAGAGAGCTGCCTATTTTATGCTAATTATAAGTTATACTCTAAATAAAGTATATCTAAGCAGAGACTGAAACCCAGTCCACTGCCAAGTTGACTGTAGCGTGTGGCAATGTTCCTTGAGTTTCTGAGGCTGTTATAAGAGGAGACTGGCTGACTTTTTAATATTCTTCTCCAACACCACAACTCATCATCATTGATTCTTCTGTTATCCTTAGTCATTGTCTAACTTTCAGATCTTTAAGAAGCAGTTGGAAAACCACGACTTGGATTGGGTATACACCTTAGTCTTTTAACTGACATTCTTGCTCTTTAGCATTTTGCAGAGGTCCTTGATGCAGATTTTTCCAGTGAAACCTTTTTTTTTTTTCAATTTCTTGACTACCTCTAACTGGGTGTTGACTGTGGATTCAATAAAATGAAATAATTATCAATTTCAGTCTTTTCTCCTAAATCAAGCCGTAGTCTTCACAATTACTTACAAGGTATCTGAGATTTGGATGATGACTAAGGATGATAGAAGAAGAATTGATGCCTTTGAGTTGTGGTGTTGGAGAAGAGTGATGAATCTCTCATGAAAGATCTCATGAATTGCCAAAAGAACAAACAAATATTGTCTTAGAGAAAGAGCAACCAGGGTATACCTTAGAGGCAAGGATGGTGAAACTTTTATTAAGAGAGGCCAGTCCTTTGAGAAGGACATCATGCTTAAAATAAACTGACTAGAGACTTTAATTATATTTGCAGATATCTTTTTTGATATATAAGGTAGAATAGTCACGAGTGATAATCTTTCATACTTGCAGTTCCTGTTCATGAGAATAGGGAAATCTACTGTCAGGGACCCTGTCCAAAGTATTAAAGAGAATGATGTCAGTCTAGAGACTAAGGTGCACCTGATTCAGGCCATGGGTTTTGCAATTTCTTGCTAAGCATCCTATAGCTGGACTAGAGATAACAGAAGAAGTACCAATGCCTTTGAGTTGTAGTGCTGGGGAAGAGTGTTAAACATATCAGGAATTGCCATGAGAACATGCTAGTCTGTCTTGGAGAGAGTGAAACCAAGTTGCTCCTTAGAAGCAAGGATTTTGAAGCTCTATCTCACATATTTTGAGCACATGACAAGGAAGAGCCAGTCTTTGGAGAAGGACATCATACTTAGAAGGAAGAGGAGGACCTTCTTCTCCAGCAGAGCATCTGGTGGCATAAGACCATAAAAATAAAAGGATAACTAGTACAACACATATGGGAATTTAAGGGGAAAGAGCAGAGTGGTGAGGATGGATGTAGGGGCGAAACCACAAGGTTTTACAATTTGGTAGGTAGAGGAAGGGGGTGAAGGACTTGGGAATGATCCAGGGGGAACCTGAAAAGACAGGATAGTATGGGCAAGGTCCAGTGGTGGTTAAATTTATAAAACATAATGCGTGGAAATGATTGAATGAAACACAATGTGAATGAAGAATAGTGTCAAATACAATGTATATGAAGTTGTAAGCAAACCAATATAAAAGGGGGGGGGGAAGAAAGGTATGCATCAGGGTTGTACCCTTTCTCCATATCTATTCAATATGTATGCTGAGCAAATTATTCAAGAAGCTGGACTCGGTGAAGAAGAATGTGACATCAGGATTGGAGGAAGACTCATTAACAATCTTCATTATGCAGATGACACAGCCTTGATTGCTGAAAATGAGGAAGACTTGAAGCATTTGCTGCTGAAGGTCAAACACTTCAATGTTAAATATGGATTACATCTTAATGTAAAGAGAATAAAAATTCTCACCACTGGACCAATAGACAACATCAGATAGATGAAGAAAATATTGAAACTGTCAACAACTTCATTTTATTTGGATCCACAATCAATGCACTTGCTGCCAGCAGTCAGGAAATCAGAAGACCTAATGTGTTGGGAAAGTCCATAGTCAGGGACCTCTCAAAATTATTGAGAAGCGATGATGTCAGTTTTAGGACTAAGATGTACCGGATGCAGGCCATGTTCTTTTTTTTTTTTTTATTTTAATGAAAGTTTACAGAGACCTAGGGTTTCCATTCATTCATTGTTGTACTTGTCTCCCTGCCCACTACTCCCCCCAATTCATTCTTCTCTTTGAAAAGTAAAAGAAAAACACTTTCATTTTTACATTATTCCTCCCCTCAAGTCCACTCCACTGTGCAACCTTCATTCTGGACTCCTATCATCACAATAATACCCAATCATATATCCCTTTTAAACAGTTCTCTTCCTCATCTGTTTCAATGCAGTATACATCATTCATCCCCTCCTTCTTTGTCTTCCCTCAACCCCAATGCCAGTCCTATTTTACAACAGTGGCCCTATGCAGTATTTGTCCTTTTGTGACTGAGATAATTCACTCAGCATAATGTCCTCCAGGATCACCCATTTTGTATAATATTTCATGAGTTCCTTGTTTTTCAGTGCAGCATAGTATTCCATTGTGTGAATATACCACAGCTTCTCTGTCCATTCATTTGTTGATGGGCTCCATGTTCTTTTCATTCACTTATGGTGCATCTAAAAGCTGAACAGAGTTGTGATGTGGAAGAGAACTGAATACCCCATGGACTGCCAAAATAATAGATATGTCTTGGAGAAGGTGTAGCCAGAATGCTCCTTGGAGGCAAAAATGATAATGCTTCATCTCACGTACTTTGGGCATGTGGCTAGAAGAAGCTATTCTTTGGAGAGGGATATTATGCTTGGAAAGGAGGAGGGATAGGAAAAGAGAGGAAGACTCTCATTCGGGTGAATTGACACAATTATTACAGCAATGGGCTCCAGTGTGTCAGATTGTGAGGATGGCACAAGATAGGATAGGGTTCAGATCTGTTGTTCATATGGTTGCTATTAGTAGTAGTGGACTCAGTAGCTCCTAACAACAACATTGACAGAAAATTTTTCTTGATCTCTGGCTTAATACCATGTTCTCACTGCCCATGCGCATATTTCTCCATCACATCCTGTCACTTGTTGAAGTATCTCTTAAACTGTCTTCCTGTTATTATTCTTGCCTTCATTAGTAACGATTTCCAAATATTCATATGCGAACCACACTCTGAATTCCCAGTTCCTCTGCTTCTAGTATTTTCCTCCTGTGTTCAGCGCTAGGTACCTACTTTTATGATCCTATTCAGACCCGCATTGTCCACAGCCATATTCTAATCTCTGTCACTATCCACAGAAGCCTCTCAAGCACTTGAAATGTGACTAGTTTGAATTCGTGTGTTGTAATTGTGGAAAAACACTTAAAGATTTATTAGGGGGAAAAAGGAATGTAAAATAATGTCAGTAATAATTTTTCCTAAGGATTATGTGTGAAAGTGAGATTTTGTATGTATTGGTTAAAATAGCACATATTTAAATTGGCTTTGCCTGTTTTTACTCTTTGTAATGTGGCTACTAGGTAATTGGGAATATTTAGTTTGTATCACGTTGCTTCTTGGACAGTGCTGTTAAAGACCTTGTCTTTTCCAATAGCCATCTATCTGCTGTCAAAGTTTCTAGTTTTAGCCTATTACCACATAATGTCACGTTTTCTTTACTTTCTCTTCAGCTATCTTTTACCCCTCTGGTAAAATCCATTTGTTATACTAATCTTTCCTATCCATTACTATTTCTGGCTTTCCTACCTGTTCCTCGTTTCCACTCCTTTCTTCCCAGTTTAAATTCCTCTGGGCTCTTAACTATACTCACCCCTTTGCATATGTGCACCCTTAATACCTTTTCCCGTCTTCTGCCTCTGGTGGTTCTCAGCAAAATTTAACTGGCTGTTTCATTTCTGCCTAAAAGTTGCTAAATGTAGCAGGAAAAGTAAAACCAAAACAACATACCATTTCTTTCCCCTGAGGCCTTGCTTTGAATTCCATTCACAGTTCACGGAGAGCTTTAGCAGTACTGGCCATTCTATTGCATTTCCCTCCTGCCCTCTCTCCTCATGCTGCCAGCATCCCATCCCTGCTCCTCATTCGTGGTTGACTCTGCTTTCACTGATAAAATGAAAGGCTATATAGAAGGGAATTGTGTTCCCACCATGTGCTCTCTCAAGCTCCCTTCCTCTGGCTGTCTTCCTGGTCCAGTGGGGGAGTCTGCCCTTCACTTGTGTGCTGGGCCCATCTGTCCTCTCCTACTTGAAGGTTTTGCTCTGGTAATTTCTCTTTTTCTCTCTCATCACTTTTTACTCTTCTACCAGATTTTTCTTGGCAGTTAATTCTGATTTTCTCCATATATTTTTTTCTGTGTCCTTTGCCTTATCTTTTCTACACTCTCTGCCCTAGGTGTTGAAGTACCTCTGTGTCGCATCTTTACACCCTATTTTCTCCTTTGGCCTTAGGCTTTCCGAAGGCTTTAAATACCATTTCTATGTTTATGGTGGCTGGTGCATATCAGAGATGGTGAGGAAGGCACAGGATAATGTAAGGTTAAGATCTCTTGTTCACAGGGTCACTGTGAGTCGTAGATGACTCAATGGCACCTAACAACAACAACCCAGATTTATAGCTACAGTCCAAGCCTCTGCCCTACATGCTAGAGGTACACCTAGCTTCCAAGCCTAGAGCTCCAAGCTCCACTGGTGCTGTTCAGGCAATCCTGGATTGTGAACAAGTTCTGGTCTGAGACAATCTTTACGTTTAATTTGTAAATAAGTCAATTAGGTAAGTGCATCTCTAATATCAGTATATAGCATGTATAGTACTTTTCTGTGCATTAAAGAAACAAAAACATTAAACACTCTCAAATACACTGAAACATCGTTAGCCTAATACAATGATGATGCTTTGGTGAGTGTCTCAAAGTAACTCCTGGTTTTTATTATAGAATTTTTAAAATAATATTAACTTTACAGGGGTACAGGGGTTAGATCCTAATTTCACTTTGTGTAGATGATTCCAACTAATCCTCTTAAACTCAACATGTGAAAGCCTCAAGTCTAGACTCTTCCACTTTTCTAGCCCTTCAGTCTTCTCCATTTCTTAAAATGATGCCACAGTTCATCTCATAGCTTTCATCCCACTAAATACACAAATCCCACCAAAACACAACTTGATTTTCTCTGTCACTCCTAGTTCATCAGTGGATCCTGTTAGCTCTACCTTCTAATTGCTTCCCCACACTACGTGTTGCTTACCCATCTCACACGCTAACTCCCTCATCCATGAGGCTGTAACTTCTCATTTGGAAACTGCAGCTGCTGCCCTGCTGCATGCCCTGCTGCTTGCTTCTTGCCCTCTATACAGGATGTAGTGTTCTTATTCAGGACAGGCTTGTTGTTTCCCATCTCACAAAATCAATGCTTGCAAATAAAACAGGTGGTGTTTAGTTAATATGAACTCAGGATAGCACTGTATGTGTCAGAGTAAAACTGATCCATGGGGTTTTCAGGAGTAAATTGTCAGGACTTTCTTCTGAGATGACACTGAACATACTTGAACCACCAGGTTGTTGCTTAGTAGCAGCCAAACACCTTAACCATTTCCCCAACCCAAGGCTTCAGAGGCCCTGCTTGGCCCAGCCTTTAGCCTCTCCTGGTTTTCTCTCCCCCTTCAGGCCTGGCGCTCCTGCTCTGTTCCTCAGCCTGTGATGCTCCCCTTTGCACATCAGCCCAGCTGCCTCTTCAGAGAGGCTTGCCCTGGCCTTGGTCTACACAAGTCACACTGAAGGCTTTTCTCTTTCTCGCTTTGCCTTACTTTATCACATATATTCGTTCTTTTTTAAAAACTCAATTGCAAACTCTTATTGGACTTTTCTCTCCTGTATCCTGGGCAGTTATTTCCTTAGGACTCAGTTTGTTGAATGGATGGAAGAGGACACTTCTTGATTATCTCCTTACTTTTAGAGTTGAACCCCTTTGAAATTTGTCTTCCAAATACTGTCAGGGCCATCTGTACAAAAATTCAGGCTCAATAACCAACCATATGTGATCAAAAGGGCAGCATTTGCCAGGGAGAGAGCTCAGAAGGCAAGAAAGGATGGGGAAGAAGGATGGACAGAAATGAGAAATGCAGGGGAAGTGATACGTGGGCTTTTCCATTGTTGGGGAGTATAATTAATGTCAGATAATAAAACGTATATGTATTGTTGAATGGAAAACCAATTTGCTTTGTAAACATTCATCCAAACCCACACGAAGTCACTATATATCAGAATCTTCTTGGCAGCAGCTAAAAACAGGCCTAACACCTAGCTTAGGCTTTGTTTTAAGGCAAACTCACTAAATGATCTGTGAATGAATGAATAAATAAATAAATAAATGAATGGAATAAATAAATAAATGAATGAATGAATGAATGGGTGACTGAGGCATAAATATGCCCAGGAATGGGTGGGAGGTCTCTGGTTCACAGTTTATGGAGGTAAGATAGACCTGTTTCTGACATTTCCTTGGCTGTTTGCTCCATGGATGGTGGCTGCATGTGATGTAGCAGATGGAAAGAAGTGGCGGGGACCCTGGACCAGCTGCGGTTAATCTTTCCCTTGTCCATTGTCGACACTGTGTTTACTTCTGCATATGAAATAATGGGGAGCATGAACTCAAGCTGGAGTATCAAAGTTAAAGGAGACGGGAGGTGTGAGACAAGAATTGGGGGAAACTGAGTAAGGAAGAGATGGGGTGGAGAACAAGAGTCTCGGCTAGTAGGCTTTCTCTTTAGTGTGACCTGGGGAATTCGGGGCAAGGGAGGCAAGAGTACATGGTCAAGGGAGAGCAGAGGTAAAGGGACACTGGCCAATAGCATGTGTGGGTCACGGCCAAGTTGAAGAGTATTGGTTTTTTGCATTGACATTTTAGAGCTCGTTTTGCCAAAGTTTCTGCTGCATTCAGAACTTGAAGACATTAAGTATTCCCATCAGAAAGCACAGTGTTCAAGATAGGGTTTACCATCTTGACCAAGCCGGGCAGTCCCCTCCCATGTGATTTATAATTTCCCAAAACCTGCAGAAGCATCAGCTAGGATCTTCCAGCTCCACAGTGACAACTTGGAGTTTTCTTGAAAACAGGCTGCTGATTCCCGCGCCCCCACCCCCCCATCGCATACTGAAAACTTTAGATGTGTCATGTGCCTTGTTTATTTTGTACCACACAGTTTTCTGAAAACTGTTCCCCCCACCACCACTCTCTGATCTGTAATAAAGTTCAAAGAGAAAACACATGCCCTCCTGAAAGCTCTTGTGTGGAGTGGCCCTACAGCCTTGATCACTCGCCTTCCTTCCCGCCGACACCATCTCAGCAGTTACGCCGTCACTGCTACTTTTGCCAATTCCATGATTTGTGCCTTTGTGAAACCAAATACGAAAATACCAATTACAGCTGCAGCTTTTACTGTAAAATCAAAGAAAAATGCCTCTGTAGTTTTGAAACAGTGGCAGCACTGGGGAGGATGAGAGTGTTATTTCATTTCCTAGTTTACTTTTTTATTTCTCTGAGAGTTAGTCTGTTCTCTGATTGTCTTCTTTGAGCTTCAATTATTATCTTCAGAGAATTTGTGTTTTATTACACTCAAAAGAACAAATGTGCTTGTCGTCTTAGGCCTGTGGTAGCAAGTTTATAGTCCCATACACCTGTTTTCTGACTCACCAGTGAAAGAACCTAAGAAAATTTGTGCCTTTTTTTTCTTTTGTCTTATAAAGATAAGTTTGAATGACTGATTTGGTATGTATAGAATAAAGAGCGCAAGCAATACTATTTTCTGGAATAAGCTCTATTACTAGTGTGGTAATATCCTGTGTGTTTCATTCTGAATTTGGAATTCAAACTCATTTCCACAGAACTGGTGCTGCCTTTGGGTTAGGAGCACAACTCCCCACAGAGTGCTGATTCAGAGCTCCCACACATTCTCACTGGAGTGACAGTGGACTTGACCACAAACCTTCTGGCTAGCACCTTCATCCGTAGGGAGTTGTACTGTTAACCCCGTGCCATGACTCTGATAGTTCTCATCCCACAGAAACAGCTCAGGAGGATGAACGGGCAGTCTTCTCTGGTGCAGCTTCCAGCCTCAGAGACCTGCAGGAGGGTCTGCTGTGAATTGGTTCCACTTTGAGGGCAATGAGCTTGAGGCTGTATTTTTTGGGGGGCGGGGTGTGGGTGTGTGTGTGTTTGTTTTAAAGATTTTTATATTCTGAGGACATATTAGAGAAAACTGTTATTATATGTATAGATTAGATGTGTTTTCAAATTTTTTAGTTAGAAAATTGATAACTTAGTGAATGGTGTTTGGTGGAACACATTCAGCTCTAATCAGGATCTACTAATTTTTAGGGTTGTATTGAATAGTATTGATAACTTGGTGGCACACCATTTTGATTGAGAAGGTCTTGTAGCTAATGAGTGGACTGTACTTTTGCAGTTAGGTGCTTCTCTTGCTCTCTCTCTTTCCCTCTCTCCCTCCCTCCTGCAAACATTTTTGACTGGCACGTGCTGGCAGCGTGCTGATGGGACTTCTAACTCTTGGTTTTTTATTAGCTATAGGCAGACACTGCTAGCACACAGGTAAAGCTCTGGACTGCTAGTCAGAAGTTGGGCATTTCAAATCTACCTGCCATTCCTGCAGAAGACAGTGTGGCAGTTTGCATGTGTGGAAATTGCAGCTTTGGAAACACGTCTACTATGTCTTATAAACTAAAATTCAAACTCATTGCTGTCAACTTGGAACCAATTAAAACCTTTCCAGCAGGTTTTCAGAGGCTGTAAATTGCATGGAAGGAGATTGCCCATCTTTCTCCCTAAGAACTTCTTGTGGATTCAAAGTATATTAGGGTTAGCTGCAAAACTCCCTGTTAGAGTCAACTCCATGACAGTGGTTTTGTAAATTCCTTTAATGAAAACCATAACAAAACTCTGCAAAGTTGTTCACATGAAAATGTTAATTGGTCATTTTAGTCATAAATAATATTTTTGGAACTCACATGACATTTGAAAAAGTTTATTAACAAGTACGCAATACTAAACAAACTGCAAAATCCACTGCCATTGAGTCAATTCTAAGGTTTTCAAGACTGTAAATCTGTATAGGAAACTGTTCATCTTTCTCTTACAAAGCATCTGGTGGATTTGAACCACCAACCTCTCAGTTAGCAGTTCTGCATGTAATGCATTCTGCCTCCAAGCTCCTTAAATATGTGATAGTAAACTTAAAATGGGGTAGAATAGTAACATAATTTGTAGAGGAAAAAAGCTGTGAAATTATTTTGGGGGGGCCTAAAGATTTTTTTAAAGCTAAAGCAGCTTTATTTATTTTTTTTTAATTTAGGTTGTTTATTTTTCATTTCAGTGAACATCTACAGAGATTTTGGAATTCCATTCATTCATTGTTGCACCCTTCTCC
>NW_006399851.1:11938484-11959076 GCF_000299155.1 Elephantulus edwardii | reverse complement strand
TTGGTTTTAGTCCTAGGTCCATGATCCACCTTGAGTTGGTTTTTGTATATGGAGTGAGGTGGGGATCTTGTTTAATTCTTCTGCAGATAGTTTTCCAATTTTGCCAACACCATTTGTTAAAAAGTAAAGCAGCTTTATTAAGGGAGCTCCCACGCTGGATTTCTTACTCTGGAGAGAGAAACAGACAGAAAGACAGACCAGGGAAAAATCACCCTAAAGATCTTTTAAAACCTACATGGTTATCCTCAGAGTCCTTAACTTTTATTTTGTATTGATAAGTATAACCACAAGATATAAGGGTGCGTATCTGATGTTCACAGTGCAGATTGGAGAGTGTCAACAGTTGTAGTATGGGGGGGGTGGTATATTAACATTATTTACTCAGGGTTAGCCTGGAGGCTGGATCTGTGCACAAACACTCAGGGGAGAGCCACTGGCCATTCCCCCCACATTACTCAGCCTGTTGGAGTTTGGACATCTGGCATCAGAATGTTCATGAACCTATGTAGCTATTGAAATGCAGGAGGAGTGAAGGGCTAACAGAGAGAAAGGAAGAGAGGGGAGAATTTTTTCTGGTTCACATCATCAGAGATGCTAAGGTGAGGTTTAATGTGACAAGTAATATATACTTTTTCCGTTTCTAAATTTAGATTGACAGTTTTTGAAATAAATTTGGACTGAATTCTTCTCTTAGTTGAATAAAGCAGTTAAAAGAATTAACTGTAAAAATCTGCAAAAGCAAGAACCTGCTTAAGGTGGAAAGCTGCCATAGAAGGGAAATGAAAACATGATCTTCTAAGACAACTGACAGAAGAGTACTGAGACTTCACCTCGTCAAAGACAGAACGCACTTGAAACCCAGAAAAACCAGGTATTCCTGTAAAGTCTCACCTCTGACAGATTTCACTGTATTATACTTTTCTTTTCAGTATAAATGTGTTCAAATACAAAAATAAAATAAACAGTATAATGAATCTCCAGGTCCCCATTAGCTTCAGCTGTCATCGTGTGGCCAGGCTTTTTCAGCCCCTCCCTTACCTTCTTGTTTATTCCATCTGTTCTTTTATTTTTCTCTGTATATCTAGACATTTCTTATCCTAAATATAGGATTACTTAACATATCATTATTATGCCTAAATATCACCAAAACCCAAACTGGGTTGCTGTCAGGTCACTTCTGACACCTAGTAACCTGCAGGACAAAACAGCACAGTGGGGTTCCTGAGGCTATAAATCTTTGTGGAAGCTGACTGCCACATCGTTTTCCCAAAGAGCCACAAGTGCATTCTAACCATTACTATTTCAGGTGGCAAATGCCTGAACACTGTGTCACCACCAGGACTCCTGTCTAGATATAATATTATTGTTGTTGTTGTTGTTAAGTGCTGTCCAGTTGTAGATGACTCATAGGGACCCTGTGAATGAAAGACCTGAACACTTGTATAACTTTCATCATCTCTCCAAGTTCATAGAGTTTCCAGAGGCAAGCAATTTTGGAATGGATGCCACTTCTGCTTCCAAGCTCAATTTAATCAGGGAGCTCCACCAAACACTGTTGACCATGGGTAACCATTATCGCATTTGACACATAAGTGTCACAGTGTTTAGCATCACAGTAACCATGAGTTACCTCTATGCAGCAAATGGACAGACCAGTGCCATGCCACTTAGAAGAATGTTTGACCATTAACCAATTAAAACCAAACCCAAGGTGTCGCAGAGTAAAATCACCTACCTTTGATTTGGTAGCATTACTTTCCGTCCACTAGGCCAACTGAGACAGCAATTATTATTATTATTATAATTCTTAATATTCACTAAAGTAGATAATATTTTAAGATTCCACTTCTTAAATTTAGGAGTGAAGTAGATATTATTAAGCCCTATATATGATCTGTTTCTGTAGTACTTAGTTCACTAATTTTCAGTTTCAAGTGTGTGGTTTTTACTTATCTTCCATCTGTCTGGTATTCAGTTAGCGAATTGTCTTAGTTCATTTCAAATATTCTCAGGAACTTAATTGACTACTTTTCTCTCCTTTAAGTAGTAATTCATAAAAATCTGTGAGTATAGTTGACTTATTTTTAAGGAGGCTCACAAAGAACAGAGAAGTAACTTTAGACAGTAAATTGTACTTCACATAGGATTGGCACACCTGGTGAATCTGCTAGAAGAGGAAAGAATTTAATTTTTCATCTGTCAGTGTAAACAAAGTTAGGTTTTTGGTGCTTGTGTAGAAAGGAAGAGGTAGGCTTTCTTATTTAGGTGCAAAAATAGAGCATTGCTAGGGTAGTAAGTCCATTGTCCTTGCTCAAGCTGACAAAATAACAACAGATGGCTTCAGGTTCCTCTTCTTCATCCTCCCTTTGTTCTCTTGGGCAAAGAGGTTAGGTTAATAAGCAGAACTGGTTTTGCTATTTTTGTAATAGTAAAATTGTTAAAGTAAGCTATTTGTGTTGTGCAAGGATTTCAGAAGTGTCCCATTGCTCTTTTTTTTGTTTTTAAAAATTGTATTGTTATTATTAATTTTAATGAAAAGTAGAATGAGGGTGAGAAGAAGAAAGAGGAAGGGTAGAAAACAAAAAATGAGGGGGGGGAGAGAAAATGAAGCTATAGCTACAAGTACACTTGAACAGAAAGGAGTCTCAGCTGTTAGGAAACATACTTTAAATGATGTTAATCTGTGAACCTTCCCACAAAGTGAAAGATAGGATCCATTTGTTGGTTGCTCAGGTATGTGCAGACATGTTGCTGGTCTCTGGTTAGTTGTTGTTGTTGTTGTGTACCAGTGAGTTGGAATTGACTCCTAACTGAGCTTCCAGTGGTTTTTCAGAGGCAATAAATAGCACGAGAGAAGGTTGTCCATCTTTGTTTCACAGAGCAGCTGGTGGATTCAAACTGTGTACCTTGGGATTAGTAGCACAATTCCTTGCCTCTAAGGGTAGAAGGGACAGGGGAGATTATCTTCATTGAGTCTAATCTAGTAGAAGAAATAGGCTGTTTACAAGCAGTAACAATCATCATCCATTCTATGTTAGGCTGCAAGCCAAAAGGTCAGTAGGTGATCCACTCACCGCTCTAGAAAGGTGGTGTGGAGATTTAGAGCCTCTGTGGAGATTTACAGCCTCAGAAATCTGATGGAGGATCACCAGGAGTTGTAACTGGCTCAGTGACAGTGCAATTGGGTTTAATTTGGTTTTGTTTTCTGGTGGCCCTAGTGCATTAAGTGTTTGATTAACCAAAAGGTCAGCAGTTTGAAACTGCCACCCAATAAAGCAGTCTGTTCCCGTAAAGATGTATATAGGCTCAACCCTTGTGGGAAAGTTCTATGCTGTTCTCTCTCTCTCAGTACTCCCAACTATGTTCTAACTTAAAGTGACCCTCCATCAGATTTCCAAGTCTGTAAATCGTGTGTCAGGAGACTGACCATCTTTCTTTCACAGAGCTCCTGTTGGATTTGAACTGCCTTTGGGTTAGCAGTGCGAGTTGATATTCTGGCCCTTTCCACAGCTTTTAACTGATCAAAATCCCAGTTTTGGATCCTGTAATAATGACAGTCACTACAGTTCAAAGATGTGGAAAGGGCCTGAATTATCTAAAGTTTGAGACTAAAGAATGAGAAACTAAAAGCAAATATGAATAAATATAGGAAAGACATTTCTAGTCAGAAGAAGCAAGTTCTACTGGAAAGAATTGGCCTGTTTGAAGTAACAAAAGCAGGCCCACGCAGTTAGAATGCAGTCAGGCTGGAGCATCTGTCAGAAGCTAGAGGACCTTCAGGGGTCCTTCATTCTGATTGGTAAAAGGCAAGCCAACAAAGGATTTTTAATAGTGGACAGATAGAAGTGACATTGGATTGGTGATTTGAGTGTATCAGTGCTTGTCTGTTTTGTGGAAAATAGGCTTTAGAAGGGCTAATCAGGAGCAGAGAGCAGTTTTATAGACTCAGTGACAATAAGTAGGAACTATCATTAAATGATGATGTTGACTGACATCCAAGCAGATATATGCACACCCATGTTTATCGCGACTTTGTTCACAATAGCAAGGAGTTGGAAACAACCTAAGTGCCCATCAACAAATGAATGGATAGAGAAGCTGTGGTATATTCACACAATGGAATACTACGCTGCATTGAAAAACAAGGAGCTCATGCAATATTACTCAAAATGGGTGAGCCTGGAGGACATTATGCTGAGTGAAATATCTCAGTCGCAAAAGAACAAATATTGCATGGTGCCACTGCTGTAAAACGGGACTGACATCAGGTTGGGGTAAGACTGAGAAAAACTGGATAAATTGTGTGTACTGCACTAAAACAGATGAGGGAGAGAATAATTTAAAAGCTGTATATCATAGGGTATTATGGTTATCACAAGAGTCCACAATTAAGGTTGCATAATGGAATGTACTTGGGGCGGTGGAAGGGGTGCGGGGGGATTGTGTACCAGGGAGGGAGTGTTTCTTTTACTTTTCAAAAAGAGGAGGGGGGGGAGGGCGGGAGGGCTGGGCAGGGAGAGAAGTGCAGCAATGAATGAATGGAAATCCAAAATCTATGTAAATGTTCATTAAAATTATGAAAAAAAATATTAAAATAAAATTTTTAAAAAATGATGATGTTGATATAATTGAAATGTGACTGAGAACAGGACTTGGGGTAGTGACAAAAATGAAAGTGATAATATGGAGGCAGAATTGACAAGATTTGGCAGTAGCTTAAATTTTGAAGAGATTAGTTACTTTGCTGACTCACAGTAATGGGAAGATTGAAATGTGTCCATTGAATTTGGCAATGTGTAAGCCACTAGTGACCATGACGTGAGGGAGCATAAGCCCCATTTTTTATGAGAAGTTGTTGTTAATATTCCCAGCAATCTTTATTTAGTGTTCACTAAGCAGCAGACAAATATTAACTGAGTTTAATGAAGTTTTAAGTAACTTGCCTAAAATTAAGGCCATTGGTTAGAGAAGTAGTGTTTGAATTCTTTCTTCTTGATTTGAAAGCCTGGGCTTGCTCTGCTATGTAGGCTGCCTCCTGGGAAAGAAGCAAAGTGCTTAGAGGCTGCCCTGTGTTTTCCCCCTGTGTCCCTCTTCTGGACGCATCAGGCGGGCTATGCAGCCTCCCCAACCCTCTCTGTTCTGGTGGCATAGTACATTGTGTGTTGTACTGCTCACTGGTCAGTAACTTGAATCCATTAGTGGCTCCTCCGGAGAAAGATGGACAGTGTTCCATAAAAATTTAGTCTTAGAAACCCAAAGGAGGGTCACTGTGAGCTGTAACTGACCTAGTGGAAGTGGGTTTTTATTTTTAAAATACATAATTCCACCTTTACAAAATTACATACCACCTAATGCCCTTATTTTAAGTATCATTCAAGGATCGTAGCTTTAAATAATTGTACAACCAATACTGCCATTCAGTATTAGAATATTTCTGTCGTCCCACTGGATTCCTTGGTGTCTGTCTGCATTCGTTCTCTGTCCTCCTGCAAGCCCCAGGCTACCAGGGTTGTGCTTTCTGCCTCAGTAGATTTGCCTTTTCTGGACATTTGATAGAAACAGAATTTTATGAAATGTGATCTTTGGTTATCTGACATTTTTTACTTAGCATAGAATTTTTGAGGTTCATCTGTGTTGTGTAAGTCAGTAGATTTTTGCTTTTTATTTCTTAATTAATACTCAGTTTTATGAATATACCATATTTTATCTATTCACTATTTGATGGACATGTGTGTTATGAATAGTGCTGCTGAGTACTTTTTTTGTGCAAATCTTTGTGTGGAGTGGAGGTATGTTATTCTTTCCCTTATGTAGAGAGCAGAG
This sequence comes from Elephantulus edwardii, assembly GCF_000299155.1. NCBI lineage: Eukaryota > Metazoa > Chordata > Mammalia > Macroscelidea > Macroscelididae > Elephantulus > Elephantulus edwardii. Next base: position 11,953,253 of record NW_006399851.1, on the reverse strand, counting down.
TTCTTTGGGCATGTGGGCAAGCTTATGATTAGCCTATTAAGAAACTGTTAGGTTGTTAGGCAACTCTCTGGAGTAATGATTTCAAAAAATACTTCATAACATAGAAGAGACTGGAGAGCATTATACCGAGTGAACTAACTCAGATTCATAAGGATAAATACTGCATAAGGCCATTATCATAAAAATAGAAGGATAGCTAGTAATATGTGTGTGGAGGTCCAAGGGAGGGAAGAGGTGGGAGCAGAGGGGTGAGGTTGGGTGGCGGAAATCACAGAGTCACACAATTTGGTGGGTGGAGCGAGAGGGTAAATGAAATGAGAGAGACCTAGCAGGGTCCTGAAAAGATGGGTAATGGTGGGCACAGTTCAGTGGTGATTGAGTTTATAAAGCACAATGTATGAGAATGATTATATGAAATACAATGTGAATGAAGGAAAGTGTAAAACACAATGTATATGAATTTTGTATGCAAATCAATATAAAATTTTAAAAAATACAAACGATCAAGTTGTATGCCAAAGTCCTCTAATGAGTGTTTTAGTTTGTCCTCATCTTTGTCAACTCTGTTGACTGTCTGTCTTTCTGACATAGCCATCACAGGTGTGAAGTCGTGCCTTGTGGTTTTGTGGCATGGTAACTGCAGCAATGAGCACCAGATGAGGATGGCACCAGATTGGCTGTGTTCTGTCACACGCAGGGTCACAGTGTATGATAGCCATCTTGGTGGCAGCCTAACAGCAACAGTGCTGCTAACTGAAAGATCAGTGATTAGAATTCACCAGCTGCCCCACTGGAGAAAGATGAGGTAGTTTCTGCCTGGAAGGATTGACAGTCTTAGAATCCCTGTGGAGGGTTGTCCTAAGTTAAAATTGACTAAAAGGCAGTGGGCTTAAAAAAAAAAATCATTGATGGTGTCTGGAATGAAGGCATAGTCTATAGGAAGTTGTACAGCTAAACTAAAGTCTGGCGGTCTGGATCCAGTAGCTGTCCAGAGAGAGAAAGATGAATCATCTCCTCTCATGTGATTTACAGTCTCCAAAAACCTGCTGAATGGTCAGCTATGAGTCGATTCTGACTTTGTGGCAGTGAGTTGAGTTTGAGAGTTGAATGGTCTCAGGGTGATGCTAAATTACCAGACTTGACTGCTAACTGAAGGCTAGAGGTTCACTCCTTGATGAAAGCCCTAGGGTTGACCTCAGAAAAAATCTGCTGTTGAAAGCCCTCTGGAGCACAGCTATTCAGTCATAGGTGGGGCTGACATGCACTAGGATCAACCTGACAGTGACTGGTATTGATGACTGATGTTGAGACTCATTCCGACTGCCCTCTAACCAGTTGTGAATCTTGTTTGGTGAAATAAATGACTATTCAGATCTTTTGTCTATTTTTCTCAATTGGATTATTATTTTATTAAGTTGAAAGGATTCTTCATGTATTTTGATACATATTCTTTATCAGATATGTAATTTGCCAATATGAAAGTTTGTGATTTTCCATTTTCTTATGGTGTCTTTTGAATTGTAAAAGTTTTACATTTTTATTAAGTTAATTTTTAAACTTTTTTAAATAAATTGTGCTTTTGCCACCATCTTCAAAATTTTTTCATCTATGTATGGCCAGGACTATTTTCTTCTTTGAGTTTACTTCATTTTATTATAGACTGAATTTCACTTAATTTAGGGAGGTCATGGGATTCTTCTGTAAAGAAATGGTACTTTAGCTAGAAGATGAGTATGAGGAGGAGGCAAGAGATTCCAGCCACAGGAAGAAGGTTGTACAGCCCCAGGCTGGTGGGAAGTTGCCAGGTTTGATAAGTGAGAGGAAGGTCATTGAGGAGTCTAGTGTTTTGAAGGTGGTACCTGAGAGTATTGAGGATAGGAGCAGATCAAAGAGTGACACAGCCCTTTAAGAGCAGTGGATGACAAGGAGAGACATTAATAAGCAGTGGGTGAACTGATCAGATTTGCTTTTCAAAGAAATGATACTGGCTGCTCTGTGGAAAATGGAGGGCTAGTGAGATGTGAATGGACTCGTGTGATGTGGATGACCAATGTGGTGTGGATGGACCAATGCGATGTGAATGGACTGGTACGATGTGGATTGACTGGTGTGGTGTGGATGGACTGGTATGATGACTATGGACCAGTATGATGTGGATGGACTGGTTTGGTATGGACTGGCTAGTGTGATGTGGATAGGCTGATGTGATGGGGATGGACTAGTGTGATGTGGATGATCCATTATAATATAGATTGATCAGTTTAGAGGCTATTCACCAGACAGTGGAGATGATAATAACTTTGACGCAGGGAAGTTATGAAAATTGAGACTATCTCAGGGACATCTGAGAGCCCATCTGCCTTGAATTCAGCAAAGTCAAGCATCTCAGTCATGAGATTGTAATAAGGATAATTAAGATAGTTTCTGTGGCTTCCACTTCACTCCTCATCACACATCCCTTTATGGATCTTTTGTTTGTTTGTTTTATTTAAATTTATTATGAATTTCATTAAAAATTTACAGAGACTTTGGATTTCCATTCATTCATTGTTACACTTTTCTCCCCTCCCAACCCTCCCCCCTAGTACACTACCCTCTTGGAAAAGTAAAAGAAAAATTCTTTCATTGTTTTACAGTCCCTCCCCCAGGTTCACTCCGCCATGTAGCCTTTGTTCTAGACTCCTGTCATGACAAAAATTCCTAATCACATATCCCTTTTAAACAGTTTTCTCCCTCATCTGTTTCAATGCAGTATACACTATTGAACTCATCTTTCTCGGTCTCCCCGCAACCCCAAGGTCAGTCCTGTTTTACAACAGTGGCACCATGCAGTATTTGTCCTTTTGTGACTGAGATCCTTCACTCAGCATAATGTCCTCCAGGGTCACCCATTTTTAATAATATTGCATGAGTTCCTTGTTTTTCAATGCAGCGTAGTATTCCATTGTGTGAATATACCACAGCTTCTTCTATCCATTTGTCTGTTGATGGGCACGTAGGTTGTCCTTTATGGATCTTTACACTATGTTTTCTTTACCAGGAGAAGATGCTACTCATAGCCCCTGTGCAGCCATTGAAACCTCTTCAGTGCCTTCCTCCTCTTCCATAACACTTTGGAAAGCTTTTATAGCGAGTTATTTATTCATCCTCTCATTAAAACAAAAAAGAACAAACATCTAAGTACTTACTTTATGCCAAACAATCTGCCAGGCCGGTAGCAGGTTGAGTACCTCTGTTGTGAGAAGGAAAATATTTGGGTAAAAATGGCTTGTGGTTCAGGGTTAATTGTAGTCTAGCATTGACTCAGCAGTTCTCTCGATTCAAGAAATCATCATTAGGGAAACAGTTGGTGAATGTAGGTGAGCAATGAGAGTGACACGCACTGTGAACTATAATTCACGAAGGCAACAAAAGGTAATTACAAGATATCATCAGTGACTGTAGTAGTATCTAGATAATTCTCTGCCTTTACTTTAGTTCTGAATTACAAAATGCACAAGAATTTCTTCTGTGATTTTCCCAAAGTGTTCCTTAATTGACTCAGTGAATTAGTAGAAGCAAATTACTAATTCTCAGAGGGATAACAATAAATCTAATTCATTTTTTTCTTCTTTTCAAAATACAATAGAAAGCACTGGGATTTCTAAGCAAATGGTTAAAAATATCTTGCTCTGAAATTGAAAACATGTATTATTTTTACTAAGTATTTTTCATTGTATCTTTGAAATCGATGCCTGGGACTGTATGTATTCTATTTTCTGAAGTACACAGAGAGAAATGTTTTTCTTAATTTAAGGCATAAAACAAAAAAAGTCACTGCCATCCAGTCTGTGGCTCATAACGACCCCGTCAGACTTCTGAGGCTGAAAATCTTATGGGGGTAGACTATCCATGTTTCCCCCACAGAATAGCTTCTTGTTGCAGTTGAGTCACCTGCAGCTCATAGCAACCCTCTGTACCATAGCCCTGAACTCTGCCCTATCCTGAGCCACTCTCACTGGTTCTGACACACCTACCCCTATTACCTCAGTTATGTGTCAATACACAGAATAGCTTCGAGAGAGGTAAATGAAATACTTCTGTAAGTGATAGAAAAATAAAGCGAGATACTACATTTTATTTGCTTGGTCGTTTGAGCTTCTTAATGTCCTTAAGGAGATCCAGTAGCCTAGTGGTGGGGAGTTGCACTGTCAGCACAAAGACACCGCTGTGAATCTACCAGCTGCCCCCCTGAGGCTCTGAATCTGGACAGTCTCCTCTCGCGTGTTTACAGCCTCTGAAAATCTCCTGAGAGTCTGCTATGAGTTGATTGTGACTCAGTGGCACAACAGTAGCAACAACATGTCCTTAATAAGAATGCTGGTGAAGTAGTTTTTAAGGTCAGTGGTTTGAACCCACCACCTGCTCCACAAAAGAAAGCTGTGGTCGTGGCTTCCATAAAGATTATAGCCTTGGAAGCCCTGTGGTACAGTTTGATTCTATTTTCCCACATGTTATGTGAATTTTGCACACTGTGCTTCTCCTTCATATATTAGTTTCCTTTGTGAATTATGTGCACTGTTACTTGAATGTGTTATATGTGTGAATACAAGTACTTTGTCCTAGAGGGTTTCTATGAATTAGAGTTTATTAGATAACAATGGGTTGGGTTTGGTTCTGGTTTAAGATTGTAAATGGTAAATATAGGATCTTTTTAGCCATCTAAGAGAATTTTATAAATGGAACACATTTCATTTTTTATGCTCTTATCAAGGATATAAATGGAAGAAATTTGATTTAGAAAGAAAAGAAAAATGTGAAAGACTTAGCTACTGAACTTAACTATCAAACTTCTGAACCACTCTCTAAGGAAAGTGTGTGTGTGTGTGTGTGTGTGTGTGTGTGTGTGTGTGTGTGTGTGTACTTAAGAAGTGACAGCTGTCTGAGCCCAGGAGATAAAACTCATCTATTGTGAAGAGCAGAAATACAGGCCTTCCCTGTTGGTGTGACATGTAGGGAGTAACAGGGCTGTTGTTCTGGACATGAAGGAAGGTTAAAAATTGTACCTAATGGTCAGAGATGTGGGTTTTGAGGCTAACCCAAAAGTGACTCCTCTCATGGTTCAAATCCTCCACTGGCTCCCCAGGAGAAAGATGGATGGTCTTCTCCCATTCTCTAAACAGCCTCCAGAAACCAGTCGGAGGGTCAGATAAGAATCCATTCCAATTGCACAGCAATGAGTTTCGGGTAGTGGTCTGAGATATCTTTTAAATATGTGTAAAGCTGATCGAGTCACTTAACCTTCATCTCATCTGAACTTAATACAGGATGCTTATCCTGTATGCTACCATCTTGAATAATGTGAAGCATGTGTATAAAAGGGTTTAAAACCTTGCATCTTTCTCCAGGGCCTTTGTTTAAGTGTTAATGGAATTTAGATTTCATTGCCATTGAGTTGAAATGGACTTATATCAGACCCTCTATCAGAGGCTGTAAATCATACACGAAGAGATTGACCATCTTGCTCCCATCGAGTAACTGATGGATTTGAACTGCTCTCCTTTAAAGGGTTTCCATGAATTAGGATTTATTAGATAACAATGGATTGAGTTTGGTTCTGGTTTAAGGTCTTAAATGGTAGAGAATCAATGCAACTCCCAACCCACTAGGCTACCAGAGCTCCAGGGCAGTGTTCCTGATATGTCCCACATTGTCTTATAATTAACCTGATTTGCTTTACATGGTCTGTAAGCAAACATTTTTTTATAAATAGCAAAGAGTTGGGGTGGTTGGTATTTCAACAATTAGTGATATTGAGTACATTCTTCAAGTTATGCTAACCATGCTCAGTCTTTTAAAAATTATTTTCCTCTATAATTAATATAAGCTCCTCCCCCCTTAAATTTCCAATGCAATCATTCAAGTGGATGATGTCAGTTTGACCCCATTAAGATAGTTCTTAAAAGAGCACACAATAAGGCAAATATTCTTTATTCCTAAAGCTCAAATACTGTTTGAATTTAAAACTTCAGAGGCTATTTTTGGTTTAAGGTTTAAAGATTATCTCAGGATTAGGGATTCATTCAGCTTCCATAAAATATTTATTCCATGGGAATTTGAAATTCTGTTCTGCACTTTCTCCATTTTGGTTAGGATTCTTCTGTAGAGCCTTTGGTCACATGGTAAATAATAGTAGGTGGAGATATTCTGGCAGAGGGGTCATTTGTTCATGGATGTAATTAGCCACTCATTCCATTTTCTCCTGCTATTCCAGACTCCTATCTTCTGTTGTGACTGAATGTTGTGCCTTGTGTGGCTGCTTACAAATATTTAAGTTCCTGTTAGAGAGACAATTAATTTAATTACTGTCAAAATGTTATGCATCTATAAAAAATTATTTGGCACAAAGTGGTGTAATAAATACACATATATAATGACAAAGAATAGTTGTTGAGGCTGCTTCTGTACAACCAAGCCCTTCATGATACTTGGTTTCTTGGTTGAAGGCATAGAGCCAGGGTTGCATTGGGACAGTTCAGATAATTGAGCCCATATTGAATTTAGTACTTATCATCTATCTCCTGGTCCTTACAACATGCCTGATGTCTTAAAGTGCCTGTGTTTTTCATTTGCTTGGTTTTGTTTTATTCCAAGTATTGCTAATGTTTATGATATTCTCCTTATGATCATACATAAAAAGACTTAAGTGGCAAAATGCAAGTACTTTTTATTGTATTGTTATTATTATACTAGTTTATTTACAAAATTATAATAGTTTTCCAGAACAGATTCTTCCAGTTTCCCTCAACAAGTACTTTTTGTCTTAGAACTCAACTTTTTTCCTAAGTGAGTGTTTTTTGAGGACTCTGCCTTCGTATTTCCCTCTCACAGTCATTGATTTGTTCTTTTCACAACCATTCTTGAGTTCATGCATTTTTGCCTACAACACTTGAGAATGACAAAGTGCCCCTATTTCTCTGAAATTGAATTGGTTGACATCCCTTTATTTTTTAGAATATTGGCATATTCTTGGGAAAATTCACAAGAAGGACATCATGTCACAATTTCTACAACACTGGATCTTATTTGAGGAGTGTTAGTTCAGTGTTTGTAGGTTATGTTTTTCTTAAAACAAAATATGCTTTTTGTGTGTGAACAGTCGTTTAATTGAGTACATATGATGGAATTCCCATAATTTTTTTTCACCTGTTGAACGTTTTATTTGAGAAAATAAATATCCTTTTACGAATTATTGCTATTCTGAATAATCTCTCAGTATGTCAGTCTGTCTACTTTCAGTTGTTATAAACCAGAAGGAAAGAAAGGTCACTATATCGTTTTCTGGTAGTGGTGCCAAGCCTGTATTTTATTGATTATTCGGAGGTTAATAGTTATTTTTAGGATGCTCTTTTTAATGCATTAACAATTTCTCTGACAACTTTTCCATGCTGTTTGGGTAATGATGTACTTATACTAACATGAATCCTGTGAAGTGTGTTTTTGTCCATTTACTGACATCACTGTCTGCTGTCCTTGCTACAAGCCTGTGGTAGCCACTTCTGCCCCCACTTTTGGCCTTGGTGATTAGTGATACCCTTCTTCTAAGTCTCAGTAATGGCATGCTAGTGTTTCCTGTTGGCTGTTACTGCTGCTTCCTGTGCTGCCATGTACTGTTTATCTTCTGCACCATTGCATCGTGAACATCTGGTCATGCAGTTAGTTGAAGACCTGCCACCATTCACTGCAGGACTGAGGTTCTGCTCCCAACATTGGACATTTACCAAGTGGCCACCTCCATTACTTTAGCCCACTCCTCCTGAGCACTGGCAAGTGACAGAACTCAGGGTGTAGACCAGAAATATTACAAGGAAACAAGGAGGAAAGAGACCAAGAGTTTTCAGAGAAGGGGCCTCTCAGGACACGGGCAAAGCAGAAGCTAGCTGAGAGGAGAAACAGCCAGAGGCCTCGGTGAGGAGCAAGCTCAGCTTGGTGCACATTGTTAGTATGGAAACGGGAAAGCATTTTCTCTGTGATACTTTTCTGAAAAGTGGTTTTGGGTCTAAGCCATGCTTATGAAGTTTTCACTACCCAGCATGTGGTTGAAGAACCAAGTAACTCATGAACGCAGTTCTGCGATTTGACAGTTCCTTCTGACCTTTTTCACATCCTGGCTTTTTTGCTCAACATGAATCATCTTAATCTTACCCCGTTTCCTCTGTTTCTATAAAGCTGGTCGGTCACGTTAGAGAAGTATTAGAGAGAAACAAAGCATTATAAACTAATTCAACTTAAATGTTGAATTTGAAAGTTTTCTCAAAAGTACCTAATTGCAGTATTTTTCTTTCGAGGGTCTTATTTGTTTAAAAAGGTCATGGTAACCTATACAAATGTCTTAATTAGTGTAATTTCAGCAACTCTTACACAATGAAGTAAGAAAATTCAGGCTGTCTTGAAGGCTGTGCCCCCCATCAGCAGTTCCCTTAGGGCCCACTGATGTTGAGGTTCTAACTCATAGGAGTGCTAGTGGCACAGAAGGTTAAGCATTGGGTTACTAACTCCAAGGTCAGCAGTTCAAACCCACCAACTGCTTTATGGCTAAAGATGAGACAGTCTTCTCCCATAAAGACGTACAACCTCAGAAACCCTCTAGGGAATTTCTTGCAGCATCATTCTGAACGTGAGCTGTTCTAGAGTTCCTTCCTGATACAGCTTTCCACTCTGCTTTGGACTGGTGGAGCTACTAATGGCCCAGCTCCTGCTGGCCCCACTGTCTGCCTCCAGCTACCTGAGAAGCAGAATCCAGATCTTATTCCAATCTCATTAGCTGGCAGTGAGGGACCTAGGATGGAAGGAGAGAGGAGACCAAGGCAACCATTTGGAATGCTAACTTACTCATAAGCCCTTCATTGGTTCCACAACTTGCTCTTGGAAGTGGTAAATCCCATTTCTAATATATTTTCTCAGAATAATGAGGTTTCCAACAGATATGTTCAACTTTCAAACATACTGAGAACTGACTGCCACTAAACCTCCTAGAGGCAAAATATCTCCAATTTGTACAAAGTTAATTCCTTTCAGAAGAGCAACTGGAATCCCAAAGCAAATTGAGCTATGTGTTCTACATGATAAATAACTATTTTGTACTGCAAATGTATACAGTTTTCTGTTTCAAAGGTGTATAAATATTGTAGAACATAAAATTCAAACTCATTTAACAATGTTTATTCTGATGCAAATGTGTGTAAATGTTGTGGAATATAATATTCAGATTAACCTAACAATGTTATGAGCACATAGAATATTTGTTGTCATGTGTCTTCTCTGTAAATTGCCAGTAATAAAAAGTGCACTCACTCTTAAACTCGAAAAGAGTGGAAACTATTGTTTTAGATTGGAATGTTGGAACACTTGATTTGAAATCGAGACAGTTTGAATAAAATACTTCTCTGCATTCTATGTGTCAGGAAGCTGGACAGTGACTAGGGATGATAGAAAGAAAATTGATGCCTTTGAGCTGTGGTGCTGAAGAAGAGTGTTGAATATACCATAAACTGCTAGGAGAACAAACAGGTTTGCCCTGGAGATAGTGAAACCAGAGGCAAGGATTCTGAAGCTCTGTCTGACATATTTCGGGCACATTGCAAGGAGGGACAAGTCCTTGGAGAGGGACATCATTGTTTGGAAGGATGGAGAGACAGTTCAGGAAAGGAAGACCCTCAGTAAGATGGATTGATTCAGTGATTGGGGTAATGGGAGTAGGTGTGTCAGAGACAGTGAGGTTGGCACAGGATAGAGCAGGTTTTAGGGCTCTTATACATAGGGTTGCTATGAATTGCAAACTACAGCAACAACAAGCTGTGCTGGAGTCCCATAAGCATGCAGTTCGTATCCACTAGCAGCTCCGTAGGAGAATGATGGGCATTCATTCTCCTCCCATGTGATTTACTGCCTCTGAAAACACTCTGGAGGGTCAGTTACAAGTTGGTTCCAACTTGGTGCTATGCAACAAGGAACAATCAATGCTTTTGAATGATGATGTTGAAAAAGAATATTGAATATGCCATGGGCTGGACTGCTAAAAGAACAATCAAATCCTGTCTTAAAAGATACATAGCCCAAGAGCTCTTTGGAAGTGAGGTGAGACTTCTTCTCACATTGGACATGTTATTGGGAGGGCTCCAGTCCTTGGAAAAAGCCAGCATGCTTGGTAAAGGAAGTGTCAGAAAAGAGGAAGACTCTCCTCAAGTCAATTGGATGCAGCTGCAATAATGGCCCCAAGCACAGCAATGTGAGTCTGGTGCAGGACTGTGCAGTGTGTCACTCTGTTGTATTTAGAGTTGCTGAGTTGGAACCAACCTGAAGGCAACTAGCTACAATGACAAAGATGGCTGTTTGGAATGTAAGTAAGTGTTCTTCAGTGAGACTCGAAGTTCAAAAAAATCTCACCTCTGGATTATTTTCATTAATACTGACCGTTATTACTTTAAAGCTTAATCTTACATACAGATTTGATTTTTTCTAGAGTTTCCCTGCTGGATCGTGGGGAATGATCTGTATAGGTTGTTGTTGTTGTGTGTCGAGTCAGAACTGACCCTCAGTTGACCTTCTGGTGGGTTTTCAGAGGTAGTAAATCACAAGTGAAGAGATTGCTAATTTATCTTCTGTAGAATGGCTAGTGGATTTGAACTGTGTACCTTTGCTGAAACTGAGGAGGACCTCATGCACTTACTGCAGAGGGTCAAGGACTGCAGCCTTCAATATGGACTGAGGCTCAATGTCAAGAAGACAAAAATTATCACCACTGGACCAATCGGTAGCATCAGGATGGATGGTGAAGAGATTGAGATTGTTCACAGCTTCAGTTTGCTCGGCTCCACAGTCAACATTCTTGGCACCAGTAGCCAGGAAATCAAAAAACATATTGCGATGAGAAAGTCTTCTGTTAGGGACCTCTCTACTCAAGAGCAGTGGTGTCTCTCTGGAGACTAAGGTGCGCCTGATACAGGCCATGGTTTTTGCAATCACTTGTTATGCATCAGAGAGTTGGACAATGACTAGGGAGGATAGAAGGAGAATTGATGCCTTTGAGCTGTGATGCTGGAGAAGAGTATTGAATGTACCCTGGACTGCCAAGAAAACAAACAGATTCATCCTAGAGAGGGTTAAACCAGGCTGCTCCATGGAGGCAAGGATTCTGGGGCTTCGTCGTACATACTTTGGACATGTTGTAAGGAGAAATGGGTCTTTAGAGAGGGACATCATGCTGGGTAGAGTAGAGGGACAGTGCAGGAAGGGAAGTGACTGGGGTAATCGGGATGGGTGTGTCAGAGGCAATGAGATTGGCGCAGGATAGAGCACGGTTTAGGGCTGTTGTACATGGGGTTGCTATGAGTCGCAAACGACTCGACGGCACATAACAACAACAACAAACAACTTTTGTATTGAGCCAAAGGTGGGTGATTTTCATCTGTGGTCCTCGGCCAGGTTCAAATTGTCTTCCTGTCAAACATGCTTCTAGGTCGTATCGCACTGGTCTGTGCGTTGCTGTGCAGAGGTAACTCGTGGTTGCTGTGATGCTGAATCTTGTGCCATCAGGGTGTTAAATGCCATAATGGTTACCCCTGGTGGGCAGTGTTTGGTGGAGCTCCCAGTTTAAGAGAAGTTTGGAAGCAGGAGCGGCATCACTTCCGAAATGGCTTGCCTCCGGAAAACTCTATGTACCAACAGTGCTCAGGCCGTTCGTTCATAGGGTCGTTATGAGTCGTCTACGACTTGACTGCATCACACAACAACAACCTTTGTATTGACAGCCCAATTCCTTACCACTAAGCAAGTAGACATAGTGGGAAGAAGTTTCAGTGCAATACCAAAGGCGTGCGGTTCGAATCTACCAGCTACTCTGCGGGACACAGATGGTCAGTCTCAATTTACTATACAATTTAGTGCCTCTAAAACCCTACTGGAACATTAGCTGTGGGTCAGTTCTGACTCAACAGCACACAACAACAACGACAAGCCAGCAGAGCTCTCTATAAGTGGTTACCGTCTCCCTTCAACTCAGTAATTCACCTTTGAATAGGAGCTCTTCCTGATGGAGTGGTTTGCTGACATTAGAGCTGATTCCAGTGTTGTTGGGACTTGCTTAATCGGAAGGCAGGAGTCCTTACTCTATAAGATCAAGAATAGTCCGTCACTGTGACTTTGAAGTCCTATTAAAATATAAATTTTCCTGATAGGAATATGCTGTCAAAATCTTTTTAAAGGGCTAAAGAAAAAAATGAGAGATGGAAAATTATTAAAAGAAAAACATACTGCCCTGCCAACTCGAAAATACATGGATCAAATCCACCAGCTGCTTCATGGAAGAAAGAGGGGCACTCTCCTCCTGTGAGTTTTGCTGTTTCTGAAAACCCACTGGAGAGTCAGCTGTGGGTCAGTTGTAACTCGATGGCACACAATAATACTAGAATACCAGGCTCTTTTCTCAGAAAGACTGGAGTTGATCTGTTAGCTCTTTTCACAGGTGTTAGTTGACAGCTAACCAAAAAACTACCAAACTCACTGCCTTTGAATTCCACTCATAATGACCCTGAGGGCACAGTCTAGCTCCTCAGAGGGTTCCCAGGCTGTCGGTCTTTATCGGAGGAGACTGCCTGGTGTTTCTGCCGAGGATTCTAAACATGGACCTTTGGTTAACAGCCAAGTGCTTTAACCACTGCAAGTTAACAGCTTGTTGTTAGGTGCATTTGAGTCAACTAAGACTCACAGTGACCCTGAGCACAGCAGACCTCAGCCTTGCCCAGCCTGCACCATCCTCACCATCTCTGAGGTGCTCAAGCCCATTGTCACGGTCAGTGTCAGTCCATCTGGCTGAGGGTCTCCTTTCTTTCTCTGACCTTTCTCAGCGTGATGTCTTTTTTGAAGGACTAGCCTCCCCCTGTCAACATAGCCAAAGTATGTGAGGTGACGTTTTACCATCTTTGCATCTAAAGAGCACCCTGGTTGCACTTCCTCTGAGAGACTTGTTTGTTCTTTTGTAGTCCATAGGATAGTCAGTTCTCTTCTCTAACACCACAATTCAAAAGCAGTGATTCTTCTTCTGTCATCTGTATTAATGCTCGACTTTCAGATGCATAGAAAATAATTAGAAAAAACCCACGGCTTGGATCAGGCGGCTCATCCTAGTCTTTAATCTGATAGCCTTTCTCATTAGCACTTAGGAGAGAGTCCTACAGCAGAGTTTCCCAGTGCAACATGCCATTTAATTTCTTGGATGCTGTTAACCATAGATGTTGCCTGTGTATCCAAACAAAATGAAATCCATGGCAATTTCAATATTTTCTCCATCTGTCATGATGGCAGCACCATAATAGATGGAGAAGAGCTTGAGATTGCTAACAATTTCAGCTTGCTTGGGTTCACAATCAATTCTCTTGGCACCAGCAGTCAGGAACTCAAAAGATGAATTGCATGAGGAAATTCTGCTGTCAAAGACCTCTCAAGAGTGCCGAAAAGCAACAAAATCAGTCTAGAGACTAAGGTGCACTTGTTCTAGGCCATGGTCTTTCTATTCATCAGAGAACTGGACAGTGACCAAGGATGACAGAAAAAGAATCAATGCCTTTGATTTGTGGTGCTCGAGAAAAGTATTGAACATACTGTGAGCTGCCAATAGAGCAAATAAGTCTGTCCTTGGAAAAAGACATCATGCTTGGAAGAGTGGAGGAACAGCACAGAAGAATACCCCAAATGAGATTACTTGACATAGTAACTGGGGTAAGGAGGGTAGGTGTGTTGGAGACAGTGAGATTGACTCAAGATAGAGCCGAGTTCAGAGCTATTGTGTATGGGGTTGCTATGAGTTGTAGTCAGCTCACGAGTACATCACAAAAACATCATCATGCTGTTCCTGTTGGTCCAATGTTGTTGTTTACCATCGAGTCGCAGTTGACCCATAGCTGAACCTATGGTGGGTTTTCAGAGGCACTTAATCATATGGGAGGAGATTGCCCAACCTTCTCCCACAGAAACCTTGTACCTTTGGGATTGCAGCCCAGTGTCTTGCCACTAGGGGATTTTTGTTGTCATAATGTTTAGATATAATCCATATTGAAGACTGTAGACGTTGATCTTCTGGAGTAAGTGCTTCAAGTCTTCTTCACTTTTGGCAAGCAAGGGTGTTCAGGTTGCATAATGCAAGTTCTTGATGAGTCTTCCTCCAATCCCCTCCAATCCTGATGCCACATCCTCCTCATAAAGTCCAGCCTCCCAAATGACCTGTTCTGCATATGGATTGAAAAGGTATGGAGACAGGATGCGTCACTGGCATATTTTCCTGATTTTGAAGCACACAGTGTTTCCTTACTCTGTTCTGACGTCTGCTTTCTCATCCAAGTATTGGTTTCACATGTGTACAGTTGAGTGTTCTGGGATTCCCATTCTTCTCAAGGCTAGCCATAGTTTGTTGTAACCCACACAGTCAAATGCCTTTTCATAGTCAATGAAACACAGACATTGCTCTGTCACTCTTTGCTTTCAGCTACGATAGCCCCTTCTAAACCCAGCCTGTATTTCTAGTCATTCTCTGTTGATAAACTGTTCTAATCATTTTTGGATATTCTTCAGCAGGATTTAATGAGCATGTGATATTTTTTACTTGCACGTGATATTAATGATATTGTTAGGTAATTTAATTCCACATTCTCTTGTACCTTCTATTTTTGAAATGGAAACAGATCTTAATCTCTTCCAGACAGCTAGTTAAATGTCTTCTGATATTCTTGTTATAGG
>NW_006399851.1:11935001-11936639 GCF_000299155.1 Elephantulus edwardii | reverse complement strand
GTCTTCCTCATTTTCAGCAAGCAAGGTTGTGTCATCTACGTAATGAAGGCTATTGATGAGTCTTCTGCAAAACCTGATGCCACATTTTTCTACGTAGACTCTACATATTTCTTCTATCTTCTTTTTATACTCCCTGCATCCTTCAGTATTTTATCCATAGAATCCTTTGGTATTGCAGCTTGTGACTTGTATTTGTTCTTCAGTTCTTTCTGTTCGAGAAGTACCCAGTGTGTTCTTCACTTTTTGTTTTCCAATTCCAGCTCTGCCTGCGTACCTTTTCTTATAATACTTTGCTTTGTCTTCTTGAGCTGTTGTTTGAAATCTGCTGTTTTTCTCTTTACATCAGCATTACTTCCCTTTGTTTTTACTTCTCTATTTGAGTACAATTTTCTGAGAATGTTTTGACAACCATTTTGGTTTTACCTTTCTCCCCTAACTTTATGGTGATCTTCCATTTTCTTCATGGAAAGAAAGACCTTTATTGATGTCATCGCACAAATTTTCTGGTCATTATATGTGTTCAGTGCATCAAATCTGTTCTTGAGGTAGTTTTAAAATTCAGAAATGCTAGACTCAAGGTTGTATTTTGGTTCTCACAGGTTTTTTTTCATTTTTTTTCCAGGTTGAATTTGAATTTGCCCTTGAGTAATTTACAACCTAGTCACCAGTCAACCTTTGGCCTTGTTTCGACTGCTTATACAAAGCTTTTCCGTATATTCTTTCCACAAATGTAATATGCCTGATTTCTGTGTAGACTATGAGGTGAGGCCCATGTGTGTAACTAGCTGAGTGTAAAATGCAGGAAAAAAGCTAATGCAATCTAGTAGGTGTAGGAAGGTTATTTCTAAGCTAGTACCCCTGGATGTTGTAGTGTAGGTTCTTGCCTTCACCAGAGAAGGAATTCAACTAGAGTGCTTAGGACAAATTAAAAAGTTGAAATCGTCTTTATTGGGGTGATGCTGGCCATTTGTTGTTGACTTTTTGTTGGGAAACACTCAGCAACAGCAGTCACTTCACTAGGCAGAAGGTCTTATTTGTACAAGGTAAAATGTGGAAGAGACTAGGTGGCCAGTCAGGTAATAGGACTGCCTCCTATTTTGCACTTAAGCTTCTCAAGATGGAGTTGATATATAGAGGATTCTGGGATACCTTTCACCACATATTTTGGTTTGGTGTACATGCACTGTGTAGCAAGGTCCTGTAATTCAATTCTTCCCTTCGGTAGATAGCTTTACTTCTTGCTTGAGAAGTCAGTTTTGGGGCACAAGTAGTGTTTTTGCACATACTCCAGAAACAGATTTTAACTGGTTTCACTTCAGGCTAGGTTTTTAGGAAATTAACAGAAAACATTGTCTTATCATAAAGAGTAAGAGAACACATGGAGAACAGTGTCATATCATAAATGAAGGTTAGTAACCACCTGATGTAAATAGACAAGAGTTCAAGACAATTATTGGATGTCCAGAAGAGCTAGGCTTTTGTATTCTTTTGGTTTTGTTTTCCCCACTCAGATTGTATCCTTTCCCTCTTACTGTACCATCATAGAAGAGAAGAATGATCATCAATGGCAAATGGCAGTTGCTCCAAGAGGTGGCTTCACACTAAGGAGGAAATGCTGTGCCTCCTCCTCATGGTTTT
>NW_006399851.1:11925523-11928426 GCF_000299155.1 Elephantulus edwardii | reverse complement strand
TCTTTTGTTCATAGAGTCTCTACAAGTCATACTCAACTAACAACAATCAAAAGAGCAAAGAAATCTGCATTAGACCTGCAACCACAGTTTTCCTTAGAAGCAAAATTGTGAGACTTCATCTGACAAACTTTGATCATGTTGTCAGAAAGGTAGAGGATTGGTGAAGAAGAGGAAGACCCGTGATGGAATAGATTGACACAGTATTGCAAACACAGTGGAGATTGTGAAAATGGCATGGGATTAGACTTCAGTGTATTGTCTGTGGGATCATTGTGAGTTGTGAGTCAGCTTGATAACATCTGACAACAAAACAGGTTGCGGCTTTGAAATTCCTTTAGTGTGGCTCTGCTCTGTACACATGCAGTTTTCAAAATGGATTCAATGACATGTAATACAAGAGCTATCTGCATTTCAGATGCTTTCCTCATGAAGAAACAAGCCAGAACTCTGTAGATTTCTAGACCAAATCTCTACCCAGCACTCTTAGTTTTTTTAATTAATGTTGCCTCATTTTTAGATGTGTAGAAATATTCCTTCTTTCTCTTCCTTCCCCTCCTCTAATTTTTTTAGATTGGAACCTGAGTTTACTCTTGGAGATTTCTCAAAATTTTTAAAAAATAGCAGTCCCTCTAAATTGCTGTTACCATAGAAATGAGAGCAATCTTACTGAGAAAATTCCACCACCACCACTGGTAGATGGAAATACAAATGTCAGCAGGAAAGGGATGCATTTGGATTTGTGTCCATAGCTAATCTGCTGGCAAAAAGTCATTTTTTCTTCCCCAAATGATAAAGATAGGGAAAAGTATTTTATTTGTGAAGTTTCAATTTAGCAATGAAAAAACTAACTAGAAACTTAGAATTAGTATATGAACATGTTATGTATAATGGCATAAAGCCATAGCAAATAAAATTATTTTTTTTAAAAAATTTAATATATTGAGAAGCTGCATACCACGTTTTCAGGATTGAGAAATTTCTGGTTAATTCAAGTTAAAATTTTATTTTTCATATTTACACTTGTTCCTTTAAGAGTATCTGTTGTCAAAGAGTTAGAAAGTATTTTATACAAAAATTACTAATAATTCAGGAAGGCTTCTATAGTGCCTTGTTATTGCTTTCATTAGCTAATTATATTGATTAAGCTAAAAAATGTAGAGTAACCAATTCCTGCGTGACTAGCAAAAATAAATTTATTAATATTAAATCTGCATGCATTAATTAATTATTAATAAAATTCTAAGTGTTTATGATGGCATGGCTGTAAAAGAGCAGCTTTTAAATTAGGAACAAGTATGGTACAAAGAGTCATAGGCACATTGGATAAATGAATAAAGAAATTACATTCAATACCCTGAAAATGTTAATCATGGAATTGTTTAATTTCATATCATCATAAAGCAAAATTAAAGTATTAGTTGAACATGATATAATATGTATTCACTATAGTTATTGGGAAGTTAAAAGGTGTACATATATATGGATAGATAATATACACATATACACACACATATATATAATTTTATGTGTATCAGGATTTTTTAACTCTGAAAACAACATAACAACATTGCTTAAATGCTGCATTGCTGAGGGCAATCACCCCAAACACATGGTGTTTGTAAAACTCTTTTCCATGAATACTGACTGTTCCTTTTTCTATGATGAATAATAACAAGAGTCTTGTTAGTCTCTCATGTAGGATCTTATAGAACCTTAACAATATTTGTATGATTTTTGTTAGCTGTAGTTTATCAAGTAGATTGTCATTTGGTATAGAAATAAGTGTCTTTATGTACACAACCCTTTTCTTCTAAGGATATGTCTTCAGAGGACAACTTGCTTTGTCAGAGTCTTATCTGTATTTCTTCTGTCATGCCTAAGTAGAGTCTCTCATCTCATTCTTACTTGTGTTACTTAAGTATTAACTAATGTATAAGTGAATAAAAAATGTTTCTTTTTCATATATTCAAGGGTGAACTTTTTTCTCATTTAGTAATTGGTATTTTTTTTTAAATTGAGAAGATTCTATTAGTCTTTTTATCTCTCAGCAGTTTTGTTTTTTATGATGGTAAGTTACTGATTTTTTTTTGCCATATGTGGCAACTAGTGTTCCCCAATCTTTCATTTCCCCTACCATTGTATTTCTCAAAACATCCAAGGGTATTTCATGTTCATGTTATGTAAAATCTGTTGATCTTTCATCATTTCTTCAATTGTGTGTTAAATTCCTATCTCAGTAATTTTAAAATTTTCTGTTTTATTTCAATTGTAATCTTCATTTTCAGTATCCAATCCATCTGGTATACCTCTAAATTTCTTTTTTAAATGGCTAACTAGTTTTTGGTAAGGAGTTGTGCTGCCAGCCCAAAGGCACACGATTCAAATCTACCAGCTGCTGTGCAGGAGGGAAATGTACATTCTCCTCCCAAAGTATATACTGTCTCTGAAAATCTACTGGAAGGCCAAATGTCAGTCAGTTCCAACTTGAGGTACACAACACCACCAATTTTTTATAGTACTATTTATTATGTGGTTCTTTACTTTCTCATTGTTCTGATGTGTCTTTTATTGTATTGTCCATATGCACTCAAATCTGTTTAGGGGATATTCTATTTCAGTGATCTATCTACCTCTTTGTCTTACATGTTTATGTCACTTTTATAAAGTGCTTTAATATCTGGTAGGGCTTGCCTTAACCCTTATTTTTTTAAAAAGGTGATGTTCTTATGTGCTCATGTTATGTAATGAAATTACTAGCAAAAATGCCATAGGCAATATTCTGTATTCCACTATACACATGATCTGTGAATACTTTAAGTAATTGCAGTTTCTCTGTCAGATTTTGATATTTAGTAATTTCATTTCTTAAGTCCATTTCTGTAATTGTTGTTGTTGTTGTTGTT
>NW_006399851.1:11910627-11923163 GCF_000299155.1 Elephantulus edwardii | reverse complement strand
CACACACACACACACACACATTTTGCATTGTGTGTTACTGTCCTTTCTGGCCTTTAAAGGTGGATGGGCGGCCATGACCCTTAGATTAAGGGTAAGTAAGGGTGGGGTCGAGCCTGCAGAGCCTGCTCTAGGCCCTAGCTTAAAATCCTTCATGAGGCTTGGGGTCTCTCTCCACTCGGGAAGATTAATATAAACTTGGAAGCAGGAGTGGCATCCACTGCCACAATAGCTTGCCTCTGGAAACCCTATGAACCTGGAGTAAGGACGAAAGTTATACAGGAGGTTTGCAGGATGTTCATTCAAAGGGTTGCTATGAGGTCGCCTGCGACTCAACAGCACTTAACAACAACAACAATATATGATAATTAAATGAGGAGCATCCAAATCCTCTCTCTGTGTGTCTGACAATGGAGGTAATGAGATCC
Source organism: Elephantulus edwardii (assembly GCF_000299155.1). Classification (NCBI taxonomy): domain Eukaryota; kingdom Metazoa; phylum Chordata; class Mammalia; order Macroscelidea; family Macroscelididae; genus Elephantulus; species Elephantulus edwardii. Next base: position 11,922,738 of record NW_006399851.1, on the reverse strand, counting down.
CACTGTGGGTTGGACCTGGAGTTCCAGGAAGAGCATAGATAGGGCCAATGGGGGCTTGTCTCCTGCTCTCTGGAAGCTGCCAGGTGTTGAAAAGGACTGACAATGGATTATTGCACAGCATATAATAGACAAGTTCCCAGGGACTCCTGCCCTGAGAGACAGCTTGTCGCCTAGCAGAAGGATGACATATAAAGCTTGCTTATGATGATATCTTTTGGATGCTGCTGGAGCTTTTCCGGTTTGGTTGACTTTGTGGATATTTGAAAAGGAGTTAAAAAGAGGAAGTGGTGTCATTTCCATGAATTGTGCCAACTTCTCCATATATTTACTTTTTTCCATTATATAAATATTTGAACAAATAAAAATATGAATGACATCAGTGCACAGATATAACTCAGAGCAGCGGTTCTCTAAGCCCACTCTTTGGACCAGCAGCATCTGTATCACATGGGAATTGAGCAGAGATCTCAGTTCTCTGGTTCCTAAGAAATACTGAATCAGAAACTGGGTGTGAGACTGAGCTGTCTGTGTGCTAACCAGTACTCCAGGTGGTCTTCACACTCATAAAGTTTGAGAAAGGAGTCCTGATGGCACATTCCTTAAGAGCTACACTGCTAGCTGTATGTAAAAAGAGCAAGGGCCACGTGGTATAGCCATACCTGACCTTTACCAACGTCACTAAGAGGAACTGTCCCCATCAAAAGCATCAACAACACAAAAGCAATTCCTATGAGGTCAGACATTTCTCCCACCCTCCTGTACCTCTTTTTACTCATCTCAACACCAATCTTACTACTTTACTGCATCCAAAATCTGATGTGATAGCTCACAAACCACACAGAACCAGATTGGGGAAGTTAAAGGGTTATAATCCAGGTAAATAGCAGAATTCAGTCAGGACAGCTTTCAAAATGCACTCATAGGCACCTCAGTCTTGAGCCTTGCAATTTAAGGTCAGTGTTAACAAAGTTCTCAGTCCTGGGTATATTGGCTTTCCCTCACCCCTTAGTTGTCCAGCAAACTTGGCAAATACTGTTAGCTTAGCTCAGGTTTTTTTTGTGAGGAGTAGCATTCCTAAGGTAACTCCATCTCATGTTGGTTCCCTGATTCAGTCATGGCTGCTGCTGCCATAGGTGTAGCTGGAGCAAGAGTTTCTGGGCCTGAAGGACTATTACATACCTTGCTGCTGCTGCTTCACTGGAGAAGAAGGTCTAATTCCTGCTGCTGGAGCCACTAAATTTCTTTTTAGATTGATGAGACAGGACATTCCCCTTATGGCTAGGCTATCACTCCCCATTCGCATATTCCCATCCATCCACATGGTCAAGTCAGATTCAGTGGCTAGGAAAATCATATTGGAGGATAATCTCTATACCGTAAAATTGGCAGTTCCTACCTACCAGCTGCTACCTGGAAGAAAGATGTTGTAATCTGCTTCCTAAAATTGACAGTGATGTAAACCCTATGGAGCAGTTCTGCGCCCGTCTTATAGGGTCACCATGAGTTAGAGTTAATTTCATTGCCATGGCCTCAGTGTGTCCTTTTCACACTGGAGGAAATAGCCCTTTGTGATGCATGTTCTCTGGGTTTCCCCTGGTTACCTCTGTCCTTGACTAAAGAGCCCACTCAGTGACACCACAGAAGAAAGGCTGGTGATTGGCTCCCATAAATAAACCCAGAAATATGGTTGTTTTGTGGCTTCAAATTAGTTCTGTGTCACAATGACCCTGTATACAACAGAATGAAACAGTGCCCCCCTGTACCACCCTCACAGTCCTTGCTAGGTTTGAGTCCATTGTGACAGCCACTGAGTCCATCTCCTTGAAGGTTTACCTCTTTTTTTCCCTGACCACCTATTTTACCAATTATAATGTTCTTCAGGGATGGGTCCGTATAATTTTCAAGTCCATGGGATAAAGTTTCTCCATACTTGATTTAAGAAGCATTCCAGCTATACTCTTTCCATGACTGATGGTGGCCCAGGGAGCTCTAGTGGCCTAATGATAGGAAGCTGCACTGCAATCCCAGAAGAACCAGGTTTGAAACTACCACCTGTACCGTAAGAGGATGAATAATCTCCTTCTGTGCTATTAACTGCCTCCAGAAACCCACTGGAGAGTCAACTGTGAGTCGGTTCCAGCTCAGTGGCACACGACAACTGGCAGTCTAGGGTATATTTAATATTGTTTGACTTATTCCAGTTTAGTTGTCCTTGTTTTCCATGCATGATTGTTTTTAGTTTTCAAATTCTTCAGTGCCATTTATTACATTTAACTAAATCTTCACTATACTTTGCCTTTCCATTCATCCTACCCATCCATCCATTAATCTCTGCTTCCCCCACCCCTTCTCCCATCCTTGTCAACCCTGCACAATTCTGTCTGTATATGAACTTTTCCTTAGCATCCCCCGCCCCAATCAGTTATACATATCCTGTTTTGTGCTGTTAATTGCAATATGTTGTTAGGTTGTTTTAGGTACCGTCGAGTCAAGTATGACTCATAACAACCCTATGAACAAAAGATCTGAACCCTGTTCTATTCTGCGCCATCCTCACACTTCCTGACATGCAGAAGCCCATTGTAGTTGTCACCGTGTCAATCCACACATACTGTCTTATCATCCATCCATTTCACATTGGTGTTCCATTAATTTATTCCAATAAAGTATTCATTATCTATCAAACTGTTTCCTACTCTCCCCCTATCCTGTAACCATATACTACTTTATATAACAGTGATCTTATACAGTATTTGTCCTCAAAGAGGTCTTTTGCAGTATATTTGCTCAATGGAGAAAGTAATTTGATTCCTTTTTTATAAATTGGGATTTAAGTGAAAGATTATCGAGAACTTGGAGTTCTATTCATTCATTGTTGTACATTTTCGCCCCTGACCCCCCCATTCACTTTTCTCTTTGATAAGAAAACAAAATTTTTTTATTGTTAAAACCACACCACCCCCCAACACTCCAGTCTACTTTACTATGCAGCTCTCATTCTGGACTCTTACCATGCAGATAATACCTAATCATATATCCCTTTTAAACAGCTCTCTCTCTCATCTGTTTCAATGCAGTGTACATTATTTATCCCCTTTTTCCATAGTTTCCCCCAAAACCAGTTTAAGTCCTGTTTTATAACAGTGGCATTATTCAGTATTTGTCCTTTTTTAACTGCAATATTTTACTCAACATAATGTTCTCCAGGGTCACGAATTTTGTATATTTTATTAGTTCTTTGTTTTTCAATGCTGTGTAGTATTCCATTGTGTAAATATTCCACAGCTTCTCTATCCTGATGGGATTGTTTCAAATTCTTTGCTATTGTGAACAAAGCAGCAATAAACATAGGTATACATACATCTGTTTCGGTGGCAGTTCTGGTTTTTTTAGGATATATTCCCAGTAGTAGAATTGCTGGGTCAAATGGTATTTCCATTTGCAACTTTTTGAGAAAGCGCTATGCTGCCTTCCATAGTGGTTGCACCATTTTACACTCCCACCAACAATGAATAAGAGATCAGTTTCTCCACAACCTGACCAGCACTTGTTGTTTGCTTCTTTGTTGAATTTTGCTGTTCTTACTAGAGGAGATATCTCATAGTTGTTTTGATTTGCCTCTCTTTTAGAGCTAGGGATTTTGAACATTTCTTCATGTGTTTGTTTCCCATCTAAAAGTCATCTTTGGTGAAGTGTCTGTTCATATCCTGTGCCCATTTTGCAAATTGTGTTGCTTACCTTAATCTTGTGGCGCTTGAGTATTCTATAAATTCTAGATATAAGTGCCTTATCATACTTGTCATTGCCAAATGTTTTTTCCCAGACTGTGGCTTCCCTTTTTACCCTGTTGAAGTTGTTTTTGGACGTGCAAAGGCATTTTATTCTTAGAAAGTTCCATTCATCTGTTTTATCCCCTCTTGGTTGTAGGTTTTTTAGGATGCTTGGAAGATTGCTGATGTTGTGGATTAGGTCTTCTAAAGTTCTTCCAAGCTTTTCTCTTATGTAGTTTATAGTCCTTGGTTTTAGTCCTAGGTCCTTGATCCACTTTGAGTTGGTTTTTGTGTATGGAGTGGGGTGTGGATCTTGCTTGAGTTTTCTACAGATAGTTTTGCCAACATCATTTGTTAAAAAAGCTGTCATTTTCCCACTTACCTAATTTCATCTCCTTGTCAAAAATCAGTTGACCATAGGTAGATGGGCTGATTTCTGAGTTCTCAATTCTATTACATTGATATATGTGTCTGTCATTGTACCCGTACCATGCTGTCTTGATCACTGTGGCAGTGTATTAGAATTTGAAATCAGTAAATGAGATACCTCCTACCTTGTTTCACTTTTTAAGGAGTGCTTTGCTTATTCAGGACCTCTTTCCATTGCAAATGAAATTGGAGATTGCCTTTTTCATCCTGTTGAAAACTTAAATTAGTATTTGTATTGGGATTGCATTGAATGTGTAAATTGCCTTTGGTAGTATTGTCATTTTCACAATATTGAGTCTTCCTATCCATGAACAAGGTATGTTCTTCCATTTTTCCAGGTCTCTTTTTGTTTCTTGTAGTAATGTTTTGTAATTTTCTTTGAATAGATCCTTTGTGCTTCTGGTTCAATTTACTCCCAAGTATTTAATCTTGCGATTACCTATTGTGAAGGGTATTGTTTCTCTTAGCTCCAGCTCTATATTCTCTTTGTTACTGTAGAGAAATCCAGCTGATTTTTGTATGTTGATCTTGTATCTTGGCACTTTGTTGGCAACTATGGTCAACTATGTCCAGTAATTTTCTTACTGAGTCTTTAGTGTTTTATAAGTCTACTATCATATCATCTTCATATAGAGATAATTTCACCTACTCTTTGCCAATTTGGATACCTCTTATTTCCTTCTCTTATCTTATTGCTATTGCTAAGACTTCCAATACAATATTGAGTAAGAAAAGTGATAGTGGACATCCATGCCTAGTTCCTGTTCTTAAAGGGAATTCCTTTAACCTCTCACCATTGAGAACAATGTTTGCTGTCGGGTTTTCATATATACTTTTTACTATGTTGAAGAAATTCCCCTCTAATCCTATTTTGTTGAATGTTTTAATCAGGAAAGGGTGTTGGCTTTTGCATCAATTCATAGGGTCATGTGGTTCTTGTTCTTTGTTTTGTTTATATGATGAATTACATTGATTGTTTTTCTTATGTGGAGCCATCCTTGCATAAATGTTATGCATTCCACTTGGTCATGGTGAGTTATTTTTTTGATCTATCGTTGGAGTCTATTGGCCAGGATTTTATTCAGGATTTTGCATCTGTGTTCATTAGAGATAATGGTCTATAGTTTTCTATTTTGGTGGTATCTTTACCTAGCTTTTGGTATCAAAGATATGTTTGCTTAATAGAATGAGTTTGGGAGAATTCCATCTTTTTCTATTTTCTGAAATAGTTTTTGTAGAATGGGTGACAGTTCTTCTCTGAATGTTTGATAAAATTCACTTGTAAAACCATCTGGTCCAGGGCTTTTTTTGGTTGAAAGTTTTTTATTACCTTTTAAATTTCTTCTTTTGTAATGGGTCTGTTTAGGTGTTCAATTTTGGTTGGTGTCAGTTTAGGTAGGTTGTAAATTTCTAGGTATTTGTCTATTTCCTCTTAGGTTTTCATATTTGTTTGAGTATAGTTTTTCATAATATTCCATGGTTAGCCTTTTTATTTTAGTTGGTTCTGTTGTGATGTTGCTTGTTTCCTCTCTTATCCTGATTATTTGTTTCTTTTGCTTCTTTTCTATTATAAGTTTTGCTAGTTTTTTGTTTTGTTTTGTTTTATTGACCTTTTCAAAGAACCAACTCCTAGTTTTGTTGATAGTTTCACTTGTTTTTTGGTTTTTAATTTCATTTATTTCTACTCTACTTTTTATAATTTCAGGGTTTTTTAGAGGGTGTCTGATTTTCTTGCTGTTATTTTTCAATTTGTTGAAGTTGTTGGGTTAGAGAGTTAATGGACATTTTTCCCTGCCTTTTGATGTCTTTGTTCATTGCTATAAATTGGCCTCTGATTACTGCTTTTTCTGTTTCCCAGAGGTTTTGGTAAGTGGTATTTTCATTTGTTTCAAGAAACTTTTTAATTTCATTTTTATTTCTTATAGTATGCATACATGTTCAAGCAGGGTGTTGTTCAGCTTCCAAATGTATGGCTTTTTCTCCTTTACCCTCTTGCTACTAATTTCTATTTTTGTAGCATTGTGATCTGAGAAGATGCTTTGTATTATTTCTTTTTTTTTTTAATTTATTGATGCTTGCCTTGTGACCTAAAATGTGATCTGATCTGGAGAATGTTCTATGCACATTGGAGAAGAAGGTATATTGTGCTTTTTGAAGGTGCATTAGCCTATAAATATCTCTGAGATTGAGTTGTTTTATTGTGTGGTTTAATTCTTCAGTATCTTTTTTTAGTTTCTTTCTGGTAGTTCTGTATTTTCTTGAGAGTGGTGTATTGAAGTCTCCAAGTACTATAGTAGTGTTGTCTAGTTCCTTTTTCAGTTTGGTTTAAATTTTACAGGTCTTTAATTTGGTGCATAGACATTTATTATTGTTATGTCCTCTTGTTCTGTTGACCCTTTAAGCATTCATTATGTAAGTGACCTTCCTTGTCCTTTGTGATAGTTTTTGCGTTGAAATTTATTTTATCAGATTAATATCACTACTCTTGCTTTTTTTCTGGTTATCATTTTCTTGGTATATTTTTTCCACACCGTTTTACTTTTAGTCTTTCTTTATCTTCGTTTTTCAAGTGTGTCTCTTGTAGATAACATATGGATAGATTTTGGGTTTTTTATCCAGTCTGCTACTCTTTCTCTTCAGTGGTGCATTTAAACCATTGCAATGCTGTTCTTATTTTTACAAACTCCCTTGGGTTCTGTTTTTCTGGGAATATCTTGATCTCTCCTTCATATTTAATGAACACTTTTGCTGGGTACAATATTCTTGGTTGACAATTGTGTTCTTTGTGTATTTGATATATGTCATTCCACTCTCTTCTTGCTTGCATGATTTACTCTTTTCTGCTCTCCATTACAGGTTACTGTTTGTTTCTTCCTTGCTGCTTTCAGAATTTTCTCCTTATCTTTGGATGATATGCATTGGTGTTTTTGTTTTGAGGTAAATTCTATATGGTATTCACTCAGCTTCTTGAATATATATTCTCTCATTCTTCATTATGCCTGGGAAGTTTTCTTCTAGTAATCTTTCCACAGCTTTTTCAGTGCCTTTACTTCCTTCTTCCCATTCTGGGATTCTGATAATGCACATGTAATTTATCTTGATGGTGTCCCATATTAAGGTTTTCTCCTTTTTCCTTATTTTTTTATTCTGTCTTTTGTTCTAGCAGAGCAGTGATGACAATTCTGTTTTCTATTTCACTGGTCCTATGTTCCATCTATTTAACTCTGTTCATGTGTCCCTCCATCATGTTGACAATATTTGAAACATTTGACCTTGTATTTTGGATTGTGGTTTCTTATTTTTCCAGAGCCTCTAAACCCTCGTTTGTTTTATCTGCATTCTTTTGTTTTTGGTTTTTTTTAAAGCTCCTCCTGGATTTTTGCTTCCAGTGTTCTGTAATTTTTCCAGTTTTTCTTTCACCTATCAAAAATATTCAATCATTGTTCTTTTAATTTCTGTGTCAGAAAGTTCCATCCGACTTTCTGGATTCAGGAAATCCATTGATACTGTGTCATTTTTTTCCAGTTGTGACATCTTGCTTTGGGATTATGTATGCTGTGAAGGTAGCCTGCTTCTTATGTGACATTGCTATGGTAGAGTGTTTCATGCCTGAGATGATGACAGGCTCTTGATCTGAAGTCGCTGCTCCGGAAGAGGGTTGATCAGGTATGCACGTGCAGATGCATGTGGAAGCAGTTGGAGGGGTGCGTGCAGACACACACAGGAGTGGGTGTTTTCATAGTGACCTGAATGGAAAACCAAGAAGCCTAGCTATCTCATTCCCCCCTGCTTAAGGTGAAGGGGTTCTATGTGGTCCAGCAATCAGCAGTGATCCTCCCCCGCTCCATGCAAGCACCTCACTCAAATTCCCTCTGTCCTACTTTCCTTTGATGGCTGGGTCTCGCCAAGGCTCACCACTCCCCGCCGAGGCTTGCTGCTCCCAGCTGAGGCTCACTGCTCCCCATTGAGGCTTGCCACTCCCTACCAATGCACCCTGCTCCTGCAGCTCCCAAACTAATTGTTTTAATAATAGTTCTCACTTAAATTCTAGCTGTCCTTCTTGCTTCATGCATGTTGCTCCATATCATTTGATTTCTTAACTACTACTTCCATGTGTGTTGATTGGGGATCTAAAACATAAATTAAATCCTTGACAATCTCAATCTCTTATCACTTTTCCATGATGTTGTTTGGTCTATTTGTGAGGATTTTGCTTATATCTGAATATATGAGATATAATCCATAATGAAGGCTGTAGTCTTTAATCTTCACTAGTGTATGCTTTGAGTCCTCTTTGCTTTTGGGAGGCAAGGCTGTTTGATCTGCATATTTGCGCCTTTTTAATGAGGTATGTTTCCAATCCTGATACTGTATTATTCTTGGTATAGTCTGGCCTTTTTTGATTCTTTACTTGGCATTCAGACTGATTAAGTATGAAAATATACAACCTTTATGAACACCTGTGTTGCCATAAACCTTAAAAATTTGGCTCCATGAAGATTAGAGGACTCCATCTTGATGGAGTCCTCTAAGATTGGAGGACGACTCATCAACAACCTACTTTATGTAGATGATACAACCTTGCTCACTGAAACTGAGAAGGGCTGAGGCATTTGCTGCATTTGGTCAAACACTGCAGCCTTAAATATGAATTGAAGCACAATATCGAAAAAAAAATATTCTCTCAACTGTGCAGATTGACAGAATCATGATAGATGCTGAAGAAATTGAGATTGTTTACTACTTCAGTTTGCTTATCTCCACAATCAGCACTCTTGGTACTAGCAGCCTAGAAATCAAGAGATGAATTGCTTTGGGAATGTCTCCTGTTAGGGATCTCTCCAGAGTACTGAAGAGCAGTGATGTCAGTCTGGAGACTAAGACATGCCTGGTCTGTGCCCTGGTCTTTGCAATTATTTACAATGCATAAGAATACTTGGCAATGATTACAGATGATAGAAAGGGAGTTGATGCCTTTGAGCTGTGTTGCTGGAGAAGAGTATTAAATATATCATAGACTGCTAGAAAAAGAAACTGGTTTATCCTGCAGAGGGTGAAATCAGACTGCTCCTTGGAAGCAAGGATTCTGAAGCTTCATCCCACATACTTTGGGTATGTTGCAAGGAAAGACCAGTCTTTGGAGAAGAAACATCATGCTTGGGAGGATGGAGGGACAGAGCAAGAGAGGAAGACCCAGATGAGATGGATTCACTCAATGACTGGGGTAGTAGGGCTAGATTTGTCAGAGATGATAAGGTTGGCTCAGGATAGATCAGGGTTCAGAGCTGTTGTACATAAGGTTGCTATGAGTCACAAGTGACTTGATGGCACATAACATCTGTTACATTTGCCCCTGTTGGGGGCCTGATCCCCAAGTACCTTCCAATATAAAAGAGCATTTCCAAATGTGAAAAACGATAGTGGAAAGATTGTGAAGAAACTGGCCAGGTCTAATCAGAGGAACCGTAAACCACAGTTAAAGGTTTTGCTTGCTGGATGGTTGAGGGAAAATCTAATTTTTAAAATGCTCTGAGATAAAGTTCGATTGATGACTGAGGAAAGCATAGGTGCATTTTTGCTGCTGAACTAAGCCTGAATTTTCACAAATTGGAATTAATGCCTTGTTACTCTGATTTTGGACTTCTGGACTAAACTTGGACTTGGATTGTGTGATACTATGTTCTTTGCCTCCCCAGCTCCCCAACCTATTCCTCGAATAAACTCCACAACTTTGAGTAAAGTCTGTGAGTCAATTTGCAATGGTTAGTGGACCTAATAATTGGTAAAAATAGTTGCAGGAGCATTTGGGGTGGCATGTCTGACCATGTAGCTGTTTATTTGGTGCTATGGATGTTATTGATGGAAACGATTCCCCTTTAGGAAGCAAGTAGAAGTTAGACTCAGTCACTCTCAAGTTGCAACTGCTCTTTAAACACTTTTCTTGATTTTAAACCATACTGTAGCCCCTCTTATGTCTTAGTTCCACATGTTGTTGTTATGTGTCAGTGAGTCACCTGTGACTCTTAGCAACCCTATCTACAGTAGCTCTGAACCCTGCCCTATCCTGAGCCTGTTTCACTATCTCTAATACACTTACCCCAATTACCCCAGTTACTGTGTCAATCCATCTCATCCAGTATCTTCTTCTCCTGCTGTCTCTTCACCCTTCCAAGCACGATGGTCCCTCCTGGCCACATGCCCAATTTATGTAAGGCGGAGCTTCAAAATCCTTGCCTCCAAGGAAAGCTTGCTTTCACCTCTGGGACAGACTTCTTTGTTCTCCTGGTGGCCCATTATATATATTCAGTACTTATCTCCAACACTGTAACTCAAATGCATTAATTCTTCTCATATCATCCTTAGTCATTGTCCAGCTCTCCGATGCATATCAAATAATTGCAAAGACCTGGATCAGGTGTACCTTAATCCCTAGACTGACATCATTACTCTAGAACTTTGAAGAGGTTCCTTACAGGAAACTTCCCCAGTGTAATTAGTCTTTTGATTTTCTGGCTGCTGGGGCCAAGAGTTGATTATGGAGCTAAGCAAGCTGAAATTCTTAGCAACTTAAATCTCCTCTCTATCTATCAGATGTTGCCAGTTGGCCTACTCATGAAAATCTTTGTCTTCTGGATGTTCAACTTCATGTTGAAGACTTCAGTCTTTGACTTTCTGCAGCAAGCATTTCAGGTCCTCCTCGGTTTCAGCAAGAAAGGTTGTATCATCTGCATACCACAGGCTGTTTATGAGTCTAACTCCAATCCTGATTCCACATTCATCCTCGTAAATCTGAGCCTCCTGAATGATCTGTTCCACATATAGATTGAAAAGGTATGGAGACAGGACACATCTCTGATGCACTCCCTTCCTTATTTTGAACCATGCAGTGTTTCATTGCTCTTTTCTTATTACTGTTTCCTGGACCAAGTATCAGTTTTACATGAGCACAATCAAATGTCTGGAATTCCCATTCTTCTCAAGGGTAGCCTAAATTTGTTGTGCCTTTGAATGGCCAGTGAAACACAGTGATTCCTCTGGTACTCGCTATATTCAGCCAAGGTCTGTCTGATATTGGCAATGATGTACCTATTGCCATGGCCTCTTATAAATCCATGTACTTCTAATAGTTTTTTGTCAGTGTACTGTTTCAAATGATGGACAGTGTTTGCTGGAGCTTCCCAATTAAAACAAGCCTGGAAGCAGAAGTGGCATTCACTTCTGAAATGGCTTGCCTCTGGAAATTCTATGAACAGTGATCAGGCCTTTCGTTCATAGGGTTGCTATGAGTTGTCTACAACTCGACAGCACCTAACAACAATAACAACGATGACATAGAGCTACGCTGGCCTAGTGGACAGAAAGTTATGCTACCAAGCCCAAGATGGGTGATTTTAATCTGCGGCTCTCAGGCCTGGTTCAAATTGTTTTTCTGTCAAACATTCTTCTAGGTGGTATAGCACTGGTCTGTGCGTTGCTGTGCAGAGGTAACTCGTGGTTTCTGTGATGCTGAACACTGGGACACTGATGTGCCAAATGTGATAATGTTTACCCATGGCGGACAATATTTGCTGGAGCTTCCTAATTAAAACAAGCCTGGAAGCAGGAGTGGCATCCACTTCCGAAATGTCTTGCCTCTGGAAACTCTATGAAAAGTGCTCAGGCCTTTCGTTCATTGAGTCGCTATTAGTCACTATGAGTCATCTATGACTCGACAACACCTAACAACAACAACAACAACTGTTTCAAATATTTTGGATAATCTTCAACAGGATTTTGCTTGTGTATGGTATTAGTGATATTATTCGATAATTTCCACACTCTGTTGTATCACCTTTTTGTGAAATGAAAATAAATATGGATTTCTTCCAGTCAGTTGGTCATGTAATTGTCCTCCAGCTTTCTTCCCCCCCCC
>NW_006399851.1:11898307-11909387 GCF_000299155.1 Elephantulus edwardii | reverse complement strand
TTGGAGAGGGACATCATGCTTAGAAAGGTGGAGGGATGATGAAGGAGAGGAAGATCTTCAACCAGATGGATTAACACAGTGACACTGCAATGGGCTCTAGTGTGTCAGGAAGGAACAGAATTGGACAGGATTCAGATCTGTTTTTCATCATGTCACTGGGTCATACTTGATTCAAAGACACATAAAAACAATGCTTACATGGGGATGAGGAGAGAAGATAGATGGAAAAGAGAACAGAGAAAGAAGAGAAAGAGAAAGAGCCGGGGGACAGAGAGGGGAGAGAGAGAGAGAGAGAGAGGAAACTCTGATGGCCTTGTGATAAGACACTACTCTGAAATCCCAAAGGCTCTCAGTTAGAGTCCACCATCTTCTCTGCAGGAGAAGCATGGGCAGTTTCCTCCTGTGCTCTAAAAACTGTCTCTGAAACCTGCCAAAGGGTCAACTATGTTTTGGTTTCAACTCAAATATAAATATATATTTGTTGTTATGTGCTGTCGAGTCCTTTGACTCATAGTGACCCTATGTACAACATCGCTAAATCCTGCTCTGTCCTGTGCCAGTCTCACAGTTTCTAGTACACCTGCCCTGATTACCCCAGTAACTGAATCAATCCACCTCATAGAAGGTCTTCCTCTCCTGTGCTGTCCCTCCATCCTCCCAAGAATGACTTCCTTCTCCAAGGACCGGTCCCTCCTTGCAACATGTCCAGAGTATGTCAGACAGAGCCCCAGAATCCTTGCCTCCAAGGAGCAGCCAGGTTTAGCCCTCTCCAGGATGAACCTGTTCTTTTTCTTAGCAGTCCATGGTATATTCAATATTCTTCTCCAACACCACAGCTTGAAGGAATCGATTCTCCTTCTATCATCCCTAGTCATCACCCAGCTCTCTGACACAAAGCAAGTGATTGCAAAGACCACGTCTGTATTAGACACACCTTAGTCTCCAGAGAGACACCATTGCTCTTCAGTACTTTGGAGAGTTCCCTAACAGCTGACTTTCCCATTGCAGTAGGTCTTTTCATTTCATGGCTGCTGGCGCCAAGAGTGTTTTGACTGTGGAACCAAAGAAACTAAAGCTTTCAACAATTTCAATCTATTCACCATCCATCCTGATGTTGCCAATTGGCCCAGTGGTGAGAATCTTTGTTGTCTTGATATTGAGCCTCAACCCATATTAAAGGTTGCAGTCTTTGACCTTCTGCAGCAAGCACTTCAGGTCTTCTTCAGTTTCAGCAAGCAGGGTGTGTCACCTGCATAATGCAGATTGTTGATGAATCTTCCTCCAACCCTGATGCCACACTTCTCCTCATATAGCCCAGTCTCCCGGATAATCTATTCTGCATATAGGTTGAAAAGGTGTGGAGATAGGACATATCCCTGGTGTACACCCTTCCCAGTTTTGAACTATGTGGTGTTTCCTTGCTCTGTTTTGATGACTGCCTCCTGGTCCAAGTTTAAGAAACATAAACACAGGTTATACACGTGGATTTCACCTGATGGTAAGCATAGGAATCAGATTGATTACATCTGTGGAAAGAACCGCTGGAAAAGCTCACTATCAGCTGTGAAAACTAGGTCAGATGCTGATTGTGAAACAGACCACCAACTCATATTCAAATTCAAGCTGAAGCTAAGGAAAATTAAATAAAATCCGCAGAAACCAAAATATAACTTGAGTCTATCCCACCTGAATTTCAGAATCATCTCAGGAACAGATTTGAGGCCTTGAACACCAATGAGTAAAGATCAGATGAGTTGCAGGAGGATATCCAGGAAGAGTGCAAAAGGCCATTACAATGACAGAGGAAGAAGAAAAGACCAAAATGAATGTCAGAAGAGTCTCTGAATATTGCACTAGAGTACCCAGAAGACAAAGCAGAGGGAAGAATTCAAATTATTAAAGAGCTGAACAGAAGATTTCAAAAGGCAGCATGGGAAAACAAAGTAAAATATTACAATGAAATGTGCAAGGAGCTGGAGTCAGAAAATCAAAGGGCTGAACTCACTCAGAATTTCTTATGCTCAAGGAACTGAAGAACAAATTCAAACCTCGAGTTGCTATACTTAAGGATGCTTTGGGCAGAATGTTAAATGATCCAGGAAGTATTAAAAGAAGTTGGAAAGAGTATACAGAGTCACTATTCTGAAAGGAATTGGCAGACACAGCAGAATTTCATGAAACAACATATGAGAATAATATATACATATATAACAAAATTGGCGAAATACATGGAAAGAACTTTCACAGAGGAAGATAGTCGAATGGCAAACAGACATGTAAGGGAATGCTCAAAATCACTAGAAATAAGAGAGATGCAAATCAAAACCACAATGAGAAACCATCTCACTTCAGTAGCAGTGGCAGTTTAGCAGGGCAGCAAGTAATAAAGGTTGGAGAAGATGTTGTGAGATAGTAACCCTTAGACATTGTTGGTGGGATTGTAAAATGGTACAGCTACTCTGGAAGGCAGTTTGGCATGTCCTCAAAAAGCTGGACATCGAAATTCCATATAATTGAGCTATTCCACTGTTTGGAAAATACCCTGAGAGAATGAGAACTGAGGCACAGAGCTTTGTACACCAATGTTCATACCAACATTATTCACCATTGCAAGAACATGGAAACAGCCCAGATATCCAACCACAATTGAATGGATTGAGAAAGTATGATACATTTACATGATGGAATACTACACAGCATTCAGGAGCAATGATTTTGAAAATTACTACCTAACTTGGGAGGGATTGGAGAGCATTATGTTGAGTGAACTAACTCATAAGGACAGATACAGTGTAAGATCATTATTGTAGGACAAGTAGGAGAATACAAAGGAGGGGTGGAAGTGGAAGTAGAGGAGTGAGGATAGGAGAGGGGAGGTTAATCATATGGTCGCAAATTTGATGGAAGGGTGAAGGAAATGGGAAAGATTTGGAGTGAAAAACAATGTATTCAAACTTTGTCATTAAAACAGTATTTTAAAAAAACATAAAATAGCATGTATATTTATGATTGTATGAAACACAGTGTAAATGAAAAATAGTAAAACACAATGTACATGAATGAAATGTAAAGGAATTATTATATGAAAACCAATAAAAATACACATACAGTCTCATACAGATATGGACTGTTTGTGTTTTTTTTTACTACCAAGAAGGTAGATTCCGTGAAGAATGTGCCGTCAAGATTTGAGGAAGACTCATCAATAACCTGTGTTATGCTGATGACACAACCTTGATTTCTGAAAGTGAAGAGGATTTGAAGCACTTGCTGCAACAGATAAAACAATACGGCCTTCAATATGGATTGCATCTCAGCATCAAGTAAAGAAACATTCTTATCACTGGACTGAGGCAACATGATAGAAAAAATAGTAATGTAGTCAATAATTTCATTTTACAACCAAGAAATAAATAGCTATTGTCCAGATTTGGCTCAAAGAGGAACTCTTAAGTGGAGGTTCTGAGCATGCACTCTTGGTACCTGCTCCTCCTCAGTCTCTGACTTCGCTCTTCCCTGAGAGCCCTCACGGTCCTGTCTGCTTTGGGCTAAGAGCTGGATGAATGAGAGGAGGCAGCAGTCTTAGTTGCAGTTTACTGGCAATCCTTCACTACAAGGACAACACTGCCGACAATAAGCTGTGATACACCTTCTGTTCATTTTCCGTCTATAGAAGAAGAAAATGGCCTCAGCCAAGAGAAGCAAGTCAGTCTTCTAATGCTGTTGGGGAGCTTTAACCAACTGTTCTCAAGTTCCCTGACTAACTTGGGCATCATCCACTCTGTTTCAGATGAGTGGGTTACTGGGATGTTTTTGGTGGCAGCTGAACGCTTAGCTCAGAAGATTCCTGACCCAAGGTGAGGGAGACTAGGATCAGAGCCAGGAGTTCTACATGTGCTTACTTCTTGTAAACTGTGTCACTGACTCTCTGTGCTCAGCCAGGCTCCAGCTGTCCATGATCCATAGATTTCCATGCTGAGAATGTACACAGGTCGGTTTTTCAACTTGATTTCGTAGCTGAAATTCCCTTGATGACATACAGGGTTTATATTAAGCTACTAACTTAAAGGTTGAAGGTTCAGATCCACCCAGCAGAGGTGGTGGAAACTAACCTTCAGTTTCCATACAGATTATTCATTGGAAATCCTGTGGGGTAGTTCTACACAGAGCCTTGTTGGCTGGGTAACTGAGCAGTTCTCTGCTAACTTGAAGGTCTTCAGTTTGAACTCACCAGCACATTTCAGTAATTCTTGAAATTTCAAAATTTTTCATAATACACTGGTTCTACAATCTATACTCTTGGTACTGGCAGCCAGGAAATTAAAAGATGAATTGCATTGGGAAAGTCTGCTGTCAGAGATCTCTTCAAAGTACTGACTCGCAATGATGTCAGTCTGGAGACTGAGGTATGCCTGATACAGGCCATGGTTTTTACAATTACTTGCTATGCATCAGAGAGCTGGACAGTGACTAAGGATGACAGAAGGAAAATTGATGCCTTTGAGCTGTGGTGCTGGAGAAGAGTATTGAATATACCATGGACTCCTAGGAGAACAAACATGTTCATCCTGGAGAGGGTGAAGCCAAGCTGCTCGTTGGAGGCAAGGATTCTGAAGCTTTGTCTGACATATTTTGGACATGTTGCAAGGCGGGATCAGTCCTTAGAGATGGATGTCATGCTTGGGAGGGTGGAGGGACAGCGCAGGAGAGGAAGACCCTCGATGAGATAGATTGATTCAGTCACTGGGGTAATGGGGATAGTGTTGGAGACAATAAGTTTGGCAAGGGATAGAACAGGGTTTCGGGCTGTTTTACATGGGGTTGCTATGAGTCGTAGGTCACTTGACAGCACATAACAATAACAGTAACAACAACAACGTTTAATAAACATAACTTTTTTCAGGTAGCTCTGGTGGCCTAGTGGCTAGAAGCTGCAGTGCAGTCCTGAAGGCATGTGGTGTGAATCCACCAGATGCTCCACTGGAGAAGTAGGAGCAATCTCCTCCTGTTCCAGTTGCATCTGATTCAGCGACACACAACAAGGGGGTGGGGGGGGAGAAAGAAAAAATTTTTTTTTTAAAAAAAAAGAAAACCCATAACTTTTTTTTATGGTATGTAAGCATAACTTTTCTTTCTATGCATAACTTTTTATATGCATTGTTGTTGCCATATTCCATCAAGTTGGAACCAAGTTGGTGACCCTCCAGTGGGTTTTCAAAGGCAGAAAATTTTATGGGAGAATATTGCCCATTTTTCTGTGAATCAGGTGAAATTTGAACCATGTGCTTTTGGGATTGAGCTGCAGCTTCTTACCACTGTTGTTGTTGTTTGCCATCAAGTCGGAATCAACCCATAGCTGACCCTCCAGTGGGTTTTCAGAGACAGAAAATTTCACAGGAGGAGATTACCCAACCTTCTCCTGTGAAGCAGCTGGTGGATTTGAACTGCTCAACTTCAGGGTTGTGCTGCTGATTCAGAGTTTTTACCACTGTTGTTGATTGCCTTGTGTCAAGCATGACTCATAGTGACCCTACGAACAAAAGGCCTGAAGCCTTTCTATAACTGTCTGCATTTATCAAAAGTTCATAGAGTTTCCGGAGTTGAGTGACCCAAAACTTCATGTGCCTCCATCGTCACTTAATTCAGGTGGTCTGAAACCAGATGAACAGTTTTGCCGAGGTGCGCCTGTACTTCTTAAATCAGCCAGTGAAAAGCTGGTGGATGAGCAGGCCTGGGCAGCTCTTCTTTCCCTTGTGCGTGGGCACTGTGAGCTGGCCCAGCCTCATAGCAGCTCCTGACAACGTGACAACTGCTGTCCTGGAAAGACTTTCTCCCGCTCTGAGTGGACTCTAATGATTATCCATTTTCTTTTGTTCACACAAATGCATGGTTCCTACTTCCCCCTCCCATTTGAATCTTTTCACATGGAATTAAAAGAACATCTTTTTTGTTTGAAATGATGCCTGTGGTGACTTAAACCTCACCAGGACTTCCACTCTCACTCTCCCCACCAAATAATTGTTGGAAAATAGGTCGTACCCCAGGTGAAAGCTAAGGAAATGTCAGACAGGAACTAAAAATTCTAGAAAATTGAGATTTTTGTCTGAATATCTATAACAGAAAGCTTGTAGCCTGGAATATTTTTGTTTTAAGTCTTACAAAAAAAAAGAAAGAAAGTCTTCCAGAAAATAGGATAACATGGTATGCACTGCTCTTTATATTTGATATATTTTCTATATTAAATATCCCCATTAGAAATACCTTTTGTCAAGCCTGTACTCTCCTCTGTATAAGAACAATAGTATTTAAAGTGGAGCCAAGCCTCTTCTTTAAACTCTGACTCATCTGACCTCTTTAGTTGTTTATTGAGTCAGAGGAAACATCTCAGGCCACCAAGCTCTACTGTTAGATGCCCAGCTGAGCCCATGACTTGAGCAGGGGAGTGACTGAGTGTGGGAGGGAGTGCATTTCTTTCTCATCTTTCTTTCCTAGCACTGTGGTCCTGGTCAGTCTATAAGCAATGAAGTGACCAAGAAAAGGAAGGCAAAAACACCTGCAGAGTTTGAGTAGTAGTTTGCTATTGTTATTTCTCTTGAAATGTCATCATCTAATTAAAAATGTCATCATCTGATTCCCTATTTCTAATCTGATTTTTACTTAATTTTACCAGTATAGTAGGATTTGGGATTGCCTATTTCTGTCCCAAAGAGAAATAAATAAAAATGACAGCTAAGAGCTGTCTTCTGATCAATGTCATCGGAATCCCCTCCCTTTACTGAAGCTTTGAGGGGTGAGGCATATACAGAGGCCCAAAGCCAGATGTGGAAGGTAGTTTGGGCCCAGGTATCTGGCTGTCATACCCAGAAAAACTCAACACTTTTAGAGCTGAGCTGTCTTGTGTGCATTTTCTGGTGTACGTTGTATTTCTGCAGCTTTTCTTTTGCTCCTATCCTGGCTAATGGCTGGTTTTCTTCTGACTGATAGAAATTAGTCAAGTGTTGCGGAAGTTGGAGTACTGGAGTAGTGTTTCCTGTGACATGGGTTTAGGAAACAGCTCTTCCAGGAGCCACTCGCAAGGACTGGCTTGGTAAAGCCTCCTTGGGAGTTGCTATGAGTTCTTTGTCCTCTAAAAGAGAGACTTATGCTGTCTGACCGAAAGCTGCCATTATTCTAAACAGACCTGTATTTTAGGTAAGAATCATTCTTTTTTTAGCTGCTTTTAGAAGAATTAAAAAGTCCTCTCTGGCACTTGGTAACTCTGTAAAGAGGGGAGTGTGTATTAGAAAGAGGAGGAGAGAAGAGAAGGTCTGAAAATATGACTTCATTTTGTTTTAAAAATATATGTTAATTTTGTCATGTATAGGAACAGGGTTTTTTTTTTACATCAGTTCTGAAGAATAAGAGCTATGCAATGCTTTTAAAATACTCAGAGATGTGTGATGTAGTTAAATAGGTCTGTCTTAGGACTGCATTCCTTCCAGTCAGCAGCCCAGTGTGCTGTAGACTCCACCACGAGTGCTCCGTAAGACGGCAGAAAAGGGAGAGTGCACAACTGGAAATAACCTAGGGAGTGTTGTCTACTTTGTCTTCCAACAAGTTCTCAGATCCTGAATAAATTTTTTCTGAAGTATATTTTATTACACCCAAGTGTAAAGAAAATAAATTAGTGAACAAAAGGAAAATGCCTAAAGAACTAAAAGTATCTTTAGAAAAATAGCAGTTATTGAAGACAGAAGAAATGGCAACTTGTTTCTCACAGACATTTATTCTAGGGAGAGAAAGAGGACTGGAAACAAGAGCTGATGGTGCCTGTACCACATTTAGCAGATCCCTGTGGAGACTGAGAAGCCTGGCAAGGATTGGGAAACTTGATCACTCACACAACAGTACTGGGAACATAAAATGGAATAGCCACCCCAGAAAATAATTTGTGCCTTTCAAACTAAAATATTGATTTATCATACAACCCAGCAATTGCACTCTTGGGGCATTTACCCCAGAGAAATGATATCTTTTCACACAGGAGCTTGTACACATATGTTATAGCAGCTTTGTTTGTTATAGCCCAAAGCTGGGAACAATCCTATGTCCTTCAGAGGGTGACTAGGCGATCAATACTGTGAAATACTGTACAGCAGTAAAGGGAACAAGTTTTCAATAGAACAACCTAGACGGAACTGCAAGAAAATTATGCTGAGTGACAATGAGCCAATCTCAACTGCATCTATACAGCATTTTAAAAAGAATTCTAGATTTTTTAAATACAGATTTAGTAGTTGGAGAGGTTAGGGTGTGAGGAAAGGGGTCGTGATGGTAGTGGAGTGATCTAGGTTGCAGTTGTGGTTATACAAAGCCCCACATGTGATAATATCCGTCTGCATGCACACAAAAATGCTACCATTTGTTGTTGGTGAAATCTGCATAAACTTTGTGGTTACATTATCAATTTCTTGGTTTTGATATTTCACCGTAATTTTATATAACTTTGGGGGAAGCTGGAGAATGGATACAGAAGACTTAGCTTTATGTTTCTTTACAACATCTTATGAATTTGAAAAGAGATTTTCAGGGGGGAAAAAAAGACTGAATATTGTCAATTTTGTATGGTTCAACCATAGGGGAGACAAAAACCTCAGATGAATATACACCAAAATGCTTGTGGTAGTCACCTTTTCACGTTGAATTCAAAGGCATTTTCACTTTATCAGCAGGGTTTTTTGTGTACTTGTGATATTCTGCAATGCATATTTATGACTCTTTTGATCAGAAAAACCTTTTAAATGGAAGTAAACATCAGTGATATGTATGTGTGTATATTAGTTGTTGTTTACCATCAAGTAGTAATTGACCTGTAGCTAACCCTCCAGTGAGTTTCCAGAGGCAGGGAATCGAACGGGAGATTGCCCATCCTCCTGTGGAGCAGCTGTGGACTGTGGATTCAAATCGTGTGCCTTTGGGATTGCAGCACAGCTTCTTACCACTAGAGCACCAGCGCTCCCTTGTGTTTTAGTACGTTCTGGTTTTCAGAGGTGTACACTAGCTGCTAAGCAATTAAGTTTATATCATAGACATTTTGGGAAGATATTTGTTTACATATTTATATATCAAATTTGTATAGAAATTTGCAGCGATGCCACAGTTCTCTTTTGATCATGTCACAAAGTATATATTCTCTAACTCAAAAGAAAAGCATCTGAATTTTGATTATTTATATGATTTTTAAATGGGTTAATAGTCTTGATTATTTACTTTGGATGAATAGTGCTGTCAACTCATAATGTATCACAGAGGTTATCAGATGTCGTCCCAGTACATATTTAATTACTAGTTTTACTCTTGCACAGAAAAGGTTATTGTAGCTTTGCTTCTATCACCTGTTTCCTTCCTGAGGCAGCTTTGGGCCCCTCTCAGTCATTACTGCCTCAGCCCTCTCATTACTCATCAGGAAGCTGCAGACTGTTCCTGAAATGAGCTTGAAGGATACTTTATAAAAAAAATTTCATACATCATGTGCCACCTTTATGCCCCATTAAAGCATATAATTGAGAATTGATTATCCTATCTTCACTGGTAATGGAATTTTGTGTTGTTTTGAATAATTATCCATTTGAAATTGATGCTGGTGGCTGAGGTGTAAGTTGCAGTCAGATAAAACTAGAGAAATGATCTGGAGTTGGAATAAAAGGAGACATGGCCTTGGGTTGATAATGGAGTTAAAGGATTACTTCTGACTGCTGGTAGAAAAACTGCTTTTTTCCCTTCTCTTTTGAATCTTAAAGCCAATTGTTAAAATTTCTTTAAATCTTTGTGTTTGTCTGGCTTTCACCAGTGTGATAAATGACATCTTCAGTGTGAAGAAGGGGACATTTTTCCTGAAATGAGCTCTTTTCTTTAGAATGTTCCCCCCTACTCATTCTAAAATTCTAATTTCATTAAACCTCAGGACTGAAATTTTTGCTTCAAGTATTTCCTCATCATGTTCCCCACTCCCATACTTATTTATCAACTGTTCTTAGTTAGTGGATGATTTCAGGACACAAAGGGTGCCTAGAGCATCCGTATTCAGTCTCGGGGCTGAAGGTGGGTCTCCGAGCGGCTGAGCGGCACAGCCTTTGAAATATCTGCAGTGCGTGTGTTCACAGCTGTCTCAGTGTAGAGGTGTGGTGGGGTAACTGCTTTGTTTACAGTGATCATTGTTTAGTGGTCCTCCTCGGGTACAGCAAATAAAAGGTGAACTAACATGTTGTAGGTGTGTGCTGTCAAGTCAGAACTAGCTCATAGCTGATCCCCTGGTGAGCTTTCAGAGGCAGTAAATCACAAAGGAGGAGACGTTCCATCCTTGTCCCATGGAGCAGCTGGTGGATTTGAACTGTGTGCCTTTGGGATTGTGGCACAGCTTTTTACCACTCTAACATAGGATTGTTGTTCTCATGTGCCATCAAATCTACTGTGACACATAGCAACAATGTGAACAACAGCTCTTGAATCCTGCCCTATCCTGAGCCAACTTCAGACCTTCTCAGACACACCTGCCCCCTTTGCCACAGTCACTGTAGTAATCCATCTCATCCAGGGACTGCCTCTCCTGCACTGACTCTGCACCCTTCCAAGCATGATGTCCTTCTCCAAGGACTGTCTCCTTCTCAAAATATTTAAAATGGAGTTTCAGAATTCTTACTTCCAAGGAGCAATCTGGTTTCAACCTCCCCCGGACAGACCTGTTTGCTCTCTTGGCAGTCCATAGTACGTTCAGTATGCTTCTCCAGCACCACACCTCAAAAGCATCGATTCTTCTGTCATCCTTAGGCATTGTCTGGTGTTCTGATGCATAGACCATGACTTAAGCCAGGGGAACCTTTGACTTTAGATGGACATCATTGCTCTTTAGCACTCTGGAGAAGCCTTGACAGCAGATCTTCCCACTGTAACTCATCTTTTGATTTCCTGACAACTGGTGCCAATGATGTTGCTTGATGTTGATTGAGCAAGATGAAATTGTTAACAACTGCACTCCATCATGATAGATAATCATGATATTGCTTTTTGGCATGATGGTGAAGGTTTTTAAAAAATTTTTTTT
>NW_006399851.1:11894880-11898172 GCF_000299155.1 Elephantulus edwardii | reverse complement strand
AATATATTTTTTATTGTATTTTTTTCTTTTTTAAGTGTACCATCAAATCAGATCTGACTGGTACAGGAGGAGATTGCCCCCTCCTTCTCCAGCAGAGCATCTGGTGCATTTGAACCACATACCTCTGGGATTGCAGTGCAGTGTCTTGCCACTAAGCCACCAGAGCTCCCTGAAAAATTATTTCTTTGATATACAATCCCCCCACATTGCTCCCACTGCCCCAAGTACACTCCACTATGAAACCTTAATTGTGGACTCTTGTGATAACCATAATACCCTATCATACATTGCTTTTAAATTATTCTTTCCCGATGGTGAAGATTTTTGTTTTCTTGTTTTTGAGATGCAACTAATATTAAAGGGTGCAGTCCTTGATCTTCTGTAGCAAATACTGCAAGTCCTCCTAAGTTTTAGTGAGCAAGTTGCATCATTTGCATAAGGTAGGTTGTTGATGAGTCTTCTTCCAATCCTGGTGCCACATTCTTCTTCATAAAATCCAACCTCTCAATGATATGTTTGGCATATTGATTAACACGTTGTCACAAATGATGACAAATGTGTTTCTAAGCATGGTCGTCAATTTAAAAGTGTGGACAACGTGTTTAAAAAGTTTGGAGAAAGGATACATTCCTTACCTTGACATCCCTTATCTTACATCCCTGTCTTGATTTTGAGCCATGCAGTATTCCCTTGCTCTGTTCGAATAACAGTTTCTTGGCTTAGTTATAAGTTACACTTGAACACAAGCAAGTGTTCTGGAATTCCTTGTCTTCTCAATGTTAGCCACACTTTATTGTGATCTACACAGTCAAATGCTTTTGCATAGTCAATAAAACACAAATAGACATCCGTTAGTACTCTTTGCCAAGATCCATTGACATCAGCAAAGATATCCCTACTACCATGATCTCTTTTACACCCAGCTTGTACTTCTTGCGGTTCTATATCAGAGTACTGTTCTAATTAATGTTGGATAATCTTTATTAAGATTTTGGTTGTATGTGAAATTAATGATATTATTCAGTAATTTCCACATTCTGTTGAATCACCTATTTTTGGGAATGGGAATAAACATGGATCTCTTCCAATCAGTTGGCCAGGTAGCTGTCCTCCAGATTTCTTGACACAACCTGGTGAGCACATTCAGGGTTGCAGCTATTTGTTAAAATGTGTCAGATGGTATTCTCTCAATTGCTAGGGGCCTTATTTCTTGGCAATTCCTTCAGCACAACCTGAACGTCTTTCTTTATTACCATTGATTCTTGATTGTATGTTACTTCTTGAAATGGTTCTTTGTCAGTGAATTCTTTTTGGTACATTGGCTCTGTATATTCCCTCCATCTCCTTTTGATGCCTTTGGAATAATTAAAGATTTTGCCCTTTGTATCTCTCAGTATTGCAACTTAAAACTTAAATTCGTTCTTCAGTTCCATCAGTTTGAAAAATACCAAGTGAGTTCTTACCTTGAGATTTTCTGACTCCAGCTCTTGTATCTTTCATTTAATACTTTCCTTGCAGACATCGATGTGTTCTAGGGCACTGGGGTTAAAAATTTGGCTGCTATATGCAAAAAGATTTGACTGTTTGGATTACAACATATTGTGGCTAACCTTGAGGAAAATAGGAATCCCAGAACACTTGATTGTGCTTATGCAAAACCTATACTTGGACCAGGAAGCAGTCCTCAAAACAGAGCAAGAAAACACTGCATAGTTCAAAATCAGGAAAGGAGTGCATCAGGGATGCATTGTGTCCCCATACCTTTTCAATCCATATGCAGAACAGATCATTTGAGAAGCAGGGCTTTATGAGGAGGAATGTGGCATCAAGATTGGAGGATGACTCATCAACAACCTTCAATAAGCAGATGACACGACCTTGCCTGCTGAAACTGAAGAAGACCTGAAGCGCTTACTGCAGAAGGTCAGGGACTATAGTCATCAACATGGATTAAATCTCAACATCAAGACAAAGGTTCACACCACTGGGCCAATTAGTAGCATCATGATAGATGGTGAAGAGATTAAGATTATTAATCTCATAAGCTCCACAATTAACACTCTTACCACCAACAGTCAGGAAATCATAAGACTAATTTTATTGAGGAAATTTGCTCTCAAGGACCTCTCCAGAGTGCTGAAAAGCAACGATGTTGGTCTAGAGATAAAGGTGCACCTAATCCAGGCCATGCTCTTCGCAGTTACTTGTTATGCTTAAGAGATCTGGACAATGATTAAGGAAGACAGAAGAAGAATCAGTGCCTTCGAATTGTGGTGCTGTAGAAGAGTCTTGGACATACCATGGACTGCCAAGAAAACAAATAGGTCTTGGAGACAGTGAAACCAAGTCTGTCCTTGAAGGCTAGGATTTTGAAGCTCCAGCTCACATACTTTGGGCACATGGCCACGACAGACTTATCCTTGGAGAGGGACATCATGCTCAGAATGTTGGAGGGACAGCACAGAAGAGGAAGATCCTGTATGAGATAGATTGATATAGTATCTGGGGCAGTGGGAGTTGGTGTGTCAGAATTAGTGAGACTGACTCAGGACAGGGCAGGCTTCAGAGCTTCAGTACTACGGTCACTATAGGTTGTAGACGACTCCAAGGCACATAACAACAACAACAACATACTATATTGGTTGTTTTTTATTTAAGCCTCTTGTTTAGAGTTAACAAGACCTCCAGGAGGGCATTTGTATTTGAAAGTCGATTGTTAACTATATTTTGGAGGAACACTCTTCTAAGTGGTACAGCACTCTTCTGTCAATATACTGTACTGAGGTAACATGGGGTTGTTTGTGCCATTGGGGTGTCAAACGCCATGACGGTTACCCAAGGTGGACAGTGTTTGGTGGAGCTCCCAATTTAAGAAAGGTTTGGAAGCAGGAATGGCATCCACTTCCTAAATGACATACCTCTGGAAACTTTATGAACTTTGAGAAACGGTGATAGTTATAGAAAGGCTTCAGGCCTTTTGTTCATAGGGTCGCTATGAGTTATGCTTGACTCGATAGCAATCAACAACATCCAAAAGATTGGTTGTTCAAATCCATGTGTGGCTCCTTGGGATATCTGGTCTCTTGGCAGTCCATTAATATTGAGAACTCTTCAGTAACTACAAATCAAAGGTACCGATTCCTCTTCTGTCATCTTTCCTCATTGTCCAGCTCTCAGATGCATAGCAAGTGATTGAAAATATCTATCTATGGTCAACTGATCTTTGACAAGGAGATGAAATCAGTGAAGTGGGGGAACGACAGCCTTTTTAACAAATGGTGTTGGCAAAATT